>NW_025231165.1:9830-11186 GCF_018294505.1 Triticum aestivum
TTTCGATCTACGTTATTCTTCATCAGCGGCAGTTTTTGTTCTGGTGCGCTGGTCCTATGGGGCCCTAGCACGAAAACTTCCCGACTGTCTACTACAAGAAGTTGTGTCCAACTTCGTCGAGGGAGGGGCGATGATGGCGGTGCGCCTTCGCCTCGCTTCAGTGTTTGTAGTTGTCGCTAGGTGGTCTATGGATCTGGATGTAAGTTTTATTATTTCTGTTGTTCGTTGTCCTGCCAAGATTGAAGATGGATAGATCTGAAGTTTTCTCGCAAAAAAGAAGGCTCTACCAGAGCATCAAGATGAAATTGAATCCTTGATAATGGCCCTGTTAGATCTGCATAATCATCTTAAATCTATCAACACTTCCCCTAGTAGACTAGCAGGAAGAACTTGAATTCGTCAAGAATGCCAAGGAAGAGAAAACTTTAGCTATGGAATGAGGCTTAATGATCTTGATGGAATGCTTAAGTACATCGCCACGATTGCGTCGGCAGGACCCATGTCTATAGCGGAGCAAACAAACCCCATCATACTAATTAATGCAATGTTTGATGGTCATGAAACTATGTCATTTTCCTAATTTTATTGTGCGGCTCTGTCCCATGGTTTGTTATTGTGATGGCTCAGAAAAGTTTGTGTGATAATCGTCTGCCATTTAATCGTAGTAAAGATAGCTGAATTGGCATTGAAATTGAATTTTCACACAAATTCATATAAAAATTTTCAAGAAGGAAAGAAAATCAAATATGCCCGCCAATTACAATATATAACAAACTCACAGTATCTACAAATTGTGATAGCCACATTACCCACGTCTGGACCCATTTGGCAGCAGCCTTGTCAGCATCTCATTGGCTCTATATCGCATTTAGCAAGTTTTTGTATCCAATCTCCATGATTTACATGCCATTTTATTGTTAAGCACTTATTTGGTAAGAATTTAATTACTTACCAAACAAAATGTGTTTTTTGGTCAGTTAATAAAACATGAGACAATTGATTCTATTTTAGGGAGAATGGATGGGAGAAAAAATAGAGATGAGAAAAAAAAATTAAAGAGGAGAAGGAAAGAGTGGGATATATATAAGGAAGGATACAGGAAAGAGAGGTGAAATGGAAACCTTACATTCTTTTTAAGTAGTAGAGATAGAGATTGTATCATTATTGTTATTGTAGCTCGGGTGAACAGTAAATTCTGCAAAAAATGAAGAAAAAACAAAAACAATATTTTGTTTTTGAAAAACATTGACAAATTTTCTGGGTGCTTGTAAAATTTCATCATAAAAGAACATTCGTGGAAGTCATGGAAAAAAACAAAATCGATCTCCAAAAGTGCTATTTTCAAAAGCATTTTGG
>NW_025231165.1:11344-11926 GCF_018294505.1 Triticum aestivum
GTGCTAATTTTGTTATTTTTGCCATGACTTCCATGAATGTTCTATCATGATGAAATCTTACAAGCATCCAGAAAATTTGTCAATCTTTGCCACCAAACAATTTCAGAATTTTTTTAATATGTTTTCATATTATTATTTTTGAATTTACAAATCATCCCAAGCTAATTTGAGGTCGTGAGTAGAATATGATGTTGCTATTGCAAGCGATATGGCCACTAACTTTCCTAGCTACACCCATATCTCCACTAGCATCCCTCATGACCATAGCCGAATGCTCACCATTCAATCGCAATGCCTCCACCGTGGGTCACCCTAGTTGGCAAAAAAAAATTCTTCTGATTTTGCAGTGCTTTTGCTTCTTTATTTGTAATTTTTATTCATTTTTACTTATTGTTTTATATTTCTTCTTGTGTGTTTATTTTATATATAAAAGATCTAAAGTATTCTGGGTCAAATTTCATTTTGCACATTTGAAAAAAGTATTTCAGGTAAAATAAGAAGTGCTCACTCATTAAATATGTGTAAGAACTTTAAAATGTGTATGTCTATTCTAAATAAAATGTTCTTTTACTTTCGAAAATG
>NW_025231166.1:0-507 GCF_018294505.1 Triticum aestivum
GCGTGCAAACCCCCGGAGCCACACCCCCTAAGATAGATAGGGGGCGAGGGGTATGACGGACTCGCTTACGCATGCGGCGCCGCGGCAAGCCGCGTCACCACCTGCTCCGGCTCGTTCCAGGCTTGGCCTCGCAGGGGCATGTGGAGGGGGGGTCACGACCACCCCTCCCCACCCCCTTCTCGGCCTCGCGCTAACGCACGTAGTGTGGTTGGTTGACAGGCGCAGTGCGGACATTCTGTTTTTCCATCAATGGGGACGCGGGCAAACCCCCAGAGCCACACCCCCTAAGATAGACAGGGGGGCGACGGGGTATGACGGACTCGCCTACGCATGCGGTGCCACGGCAAGCCACGTCGCCGCCTGCTCCGGCTCGTTCTAGGCTCGGCCTCGCAGGGGGATGTGGAGGGGGGGTCACGACCACCCATCCCCACTCCCTGCTCGGCCTCGCGCTAACGCATGCAATGTGCTTGGTTGACAAGCGCAGTGCGGACATTCTGTTTTTCATCA
>NW_025231166.1:5489-6129 GCF_018294505.1 Triticum aestivum
CCCCCGGAGCCACACCCCTAAGATAGACAGGGGGGCGACGGGGTATGACGGACTCGCCTACGCATGCGGCGCCGGGGCAAGCCGCGTCGCCGCCTGCTCCGGCTCGTTCTAGGCTCAGCCTCGCAGGGGGATGTGGAGAGGGGGTCACGACCCCCCCTCCCCACCCCCTGCTTGGCCTCGCGCTAACACATGCAATGTGCTTGGTTGACAGGCGCAGTGCGGACATTCTGTTTTTCATCAAAGGGGACGCGCGCAAACCCCCGGAGCCACACACCCTAAGATAGATAGGGGGGTGACGGGGTATGACGGACTCGCCTACGCATGCGGCGCCGCGGCAAGCCGCGTCGCCGCCTGCTCCAGCTCGTTCCAAGATCGGCCTCACAGGGGGATGTGGATGGGGGTCATGACCCCCCCTCCCCACCCCCTGCTCGGCCTTGCGCTAACGCACGCAGTGCGCTTGGTTGACAGGCGCAGTGCGGACATTCTCTTTTTCGATCAAAGGGGACGCGTGCAAACCCCCGGAGCCACTCCCCTAAGATAGACAGGGGGCGATGGGGTATGACGGACTCACCTACGCATGCGGCACCGCGGCAAACCGCGTCGCCTCCTGCTCCGGCTCGTTCCAGGCTCGGCCTCGCAG
>NW_025231166.1:10791-11925 GCF_018294505.1 Triticum aestivum
GCTTGGTTGACAGGCGCAGTGCTGACATTCTGTTTTTCCATCAATGGGGACGCGCGCAAACCCCCGGAGCCACAACCCCTAAGATAGACAGGGGGCGACGGGGTATGACGGACTCGCCTACGCATGCGGCGCCGCAGCAAGCCGCGTCGCCGCCAGCTCCGGCTCGTTCCAGGCTCGGCCTCAGAGGGGGATGTGGAGGGGGGTCATGACCCCCCCTCCCCACCCCCTGCTCGGCCTCATGCTAACGCACGCAGTGCGTTTGGTTGACAGGCGCAGTGCGGACATTCTGTTTTTCCATCAAAGGAGGTGCGCGCAAACCTCCAGAGCCACACCCCCTAAGATAGACAGGGGCGACGGGGTATGACGGACTCGCCTACGCATGCGGCGCCGCGGCAAGCCGCGTCGTCGCCTGCTCCGGCTCGTTCCAGGCTCGGCCTCGCAGGGGGGTGTGGAGGGGGGTCACGACGCTCCTCTCCACCCCCTGCTCGGCCTCGCGCTAACGCACGTAGTGCGCTTTGTTGACAGGCGCAGTGCGGACATTCTGTTTTTCCATCAAAGGGGACACGCGAAAACCCCCGGAGCCACACCCCCGAAGATAGACAGGGGGGCGACGGGGTATGACAGACTCGCCAACGCATGCGGCGCCGTGGAAAGCCGCGTCGCCGCCTGCTACGGCTCGTTCCAGGCTCAGCCTCGCAGGGTGAGGTAAAGGGGGGTCACGAGCCGCCCCTCCCCACCCCCTGCTCGGCCTTGCACTAACGCACGCAGTGTGCTTGGTGGACAGGCGCAGTTCGGACATTCTGTTTCTCCATCAAAGGGGACGCGCGCAAACCCCCGGAGCCACAACCCCTAAGATAGACACGGGGCGACGGGGTATGACGGACTCGCTTACGCATGCGGCGCCGCGGCAAGCCGCGTCGCCTCCTGCTCCGGCTCGTTCCAGGCTCAGCCTCACAGGGGGATGTGGAGGGGGGTCACGACCCCCATCCCCACCCCCTGCTCGGCCTCGCGCTAATGCACGCAGTGCGCTTGGTTGACAGGCGTAGTACGGACATTATGTTTTTCCATCAAAGGGGACGCGCGCAAACCCCCGGAGACACACCCCCTAAGATAGACAGGGGGCGACGGGGTATG
>NW_025231167.1:0-11924 GCF_018294505.1 Triticum aestivum
CATGAAACATGGTGTAAATTTCTGTGATATAGTCCGTGGAACTCATTTCATGTCAATTTGTTTCTATTAAGAACATCGTATACAGTTTTGTAATTTGATGGGCTTTATATTCTATAGTTTCACCAACTTACAAAATTCTTTTAAAAAATTCTGGAAATATATCCATGATTGATCTTGTTTAAAAGATCTTCTTTTCAAGACCCCAAATATGCAAACCAAACAGAAATCAAAATTTTCATTCAAAAGCTACATGGTTTTAAAATTTCAGACTCTTGACTTAAAATGCATTAGTAAATATGAGACGGGGAAGAATGAGGTAGGGTCATAGGGTGGAGTAACTACAAGTCATAGCCTCATAGTAGGTAGTACGGTGGGACACTAGCATGCATGGGAGATCCGGTGCATGGTTTTTTTTTGAACAAAGCAAGGCACCAACAGGCGCCCAATTTCATTTCAGCTCATAAGTTAAGTACATCAGTGAGTACAGCGGCGAGAAGATAGACAGCAAGGAGAAGTACAGCCAGAGGGGTAGAGCTGAAAGAGAAAGCAAAGATAGGTTGAGGAAACACCCAACCAGATGATCAACGGCTAATTTACAAAGCACAGAGCAAGATCATTCCATCAGTCACAAAAGTAGATGTAACAGCCCATCTGCAGCCATAGGAGAATGTGAAGAAGTGCTGATGCTATGAAGAGAAGCAGAATATTGGGAACTGTCCTTATTCCTTATCCAAAGTGGCAAATGTAAGAGAACAGCTCACAGATTGTTGCCTCCACTTGCTGGTATTGAACAGAATGAGAGTACACCATCAGTAAAATAGTCTGGCAGCAAACTTGTTGAACCTGCATTTCACACACTTATGACCATAGCCCATCTTGTACAGAATGCAAGCCTGCAAGAAACATTAAAAGGGAAAGAGGCCAGCGCTTTCTGCAAAAGACAAAGAGAAAATCCTGCCCGAAGGCGAATGTGAGCTAATAACAGTGAATAGTATGTAGATTTATGCCTTGAATCTGAAAGTGAGAAAGAAGAGAAATTATGGGGCAAGACTGATGGGAATGAGCATGAGCAAAGCAAGAGATTTGAGAGCTAGCATTAGATCTAAAAACCTGCTGAGCAAGATTGTGAGCAATACCATTTATCTCCCTAGAAATGTGAAACACTTGAGCATTCAAATTAGATGTGTCTTTGAAAAAATGAGCAAGATCATTCCTAATATTCCAAGGAGTGGCTGAAATATTTCTTACGGCAGCAAAAGAGGCTAAAGACAAACAATCCATAAGGAAAGTGGAGTTAGCAAGATTAAGTCTCAAAGCTAGATGTGCAGCACAGGAGAGAGCCACAGCTTCAGCCTGCAAAGGAGTAGAGGTAGGAGGGGCCGAAGCCTAAACCTGAACATTAAGCTCGCCCTGATCCGAAGGTATGGAAATAAAACACCTATACCTGTACCCACTTGCCCTTGAGCGAGACCTGGGATTTTTGTTGATCTAAACGCTGCATCAGAGAAGATTTTAATCCCAGGAACTAACAAGTCAGACTTCAGCGTTTTGCCCTGCAAAGGAAGAACATGAGTTTCCTGAACATCATTGAAGTGAGGTTTCTTAGTAGGGGGACAAGAAGGATCAACCAGTGGCTCATAGTCCAGAGCTGCAGCAGCAATATTAACTTGATAAGGAAGATGATTTTTCCTATCAAAAAGAAAATCATTTCTAGCTTTCCAAAGGCACCACAAAAAATTTAGAACATTCTTAATGGAAGCATGAAGATGGCCCATTCGAGTAAGCGCAATGAGAATGGAATGCATAGTATGGTGCCCTTGGGTGAGAACATCCGAGCGAAGGAACCAGGGCGAAGAAAACCAAGCTGCTCTCGCAAAGTTGCAAAGGAAAAAAAGATGAAATTCATCTTCCTGCTAGCCACATCTACAACAAGTCTGAGCAATATGAATAGAAAAGCGGCCAGCCCTCATACCCGTAGGCAAAGCCCTTCGAAGAAGTCTCCAAGCAAAAGTTTGAACTCGAGGGAGCAGATTTTTTTGTTTCCAAATGAACTTAAGAAAATCTTTCAAGTCCAAAGGAATATCCAGAGGAGCATTTCTTGGAATACTGTGAAGCTCCTGCAAGCAAAGTTTGTAAGCAGATTTTGAAGAGCAAATACCATTTGGGGTAAGATCCCAACACAACAAATCTGGACCATCATCATCTAAAATTTGAGTATTAACAATGTGAGAGGCTAAAGGTTGCTGAAAAAGAGAAAATATGAGCGAATGATTCCAGCTTTTCAAACCAGGAAGCCAAAGATCTTTCACATGAGACGGGTAAACAAAACCAGCTTGTTGTGGAACAAGATGATCATAAATAGAATATCAAAGATTACACCAAGGCATGCTCCAGAAAGAAATGTTACCCTGAGTGAGTTGATAAAAAGCATGATCTCTTAGTTTAGGCAACATATTCAAGATAGAGGCCCAGAAAGCAGATTTAGGTGGGGTAGTAGTGGCTCTCCAAATTGAAGTATCAGGAAAGTACTTAGCCTTTAACACAAGGTACAAATGAGAAGAAGGAGCATTGGCTAACCTCCAAGCAGCTGTGAGGATGAGACTTTCATTAATGGCTTTTAGATTCCTGATGCCCAAACCACCTTCTCCCTTAGAACTACAAATATCCTTCCATGCCTTAAGGCAGAGACTTTTCTTTGAGTCAGTCTCTCTAACACCTGTCCACCAGAAATTTCTAATAACAGCCGTGAGCTTAGCAATGAATTTCTTAGAAAATAAGATGTTTGCCATGTAATAGACTGGAATAGCTGAAAAAACTGATCGAATCAATTCAAGCCTAGCAGCATGAGAGAGCATATTAGCTTTGTAAGAGGGAAGCTTATGTAAAAATTTATCTAACACAAAGTTGTAAGCAGCCACTCTATTTTTAGCAGGAAGAATAAGTGGATGACCAAGATGAGTGAAATTAGCATCAAGATTAGAAACAGGAAATGCTTGCTTAATGCTTTGAATCGTAGCTTGAGAAACATGCGAGCTAAAAAGAATTGCAGATTTGCCCCAGTTGGGAGTTTGACCAGAGAGCTCGCAAAATTGATGAATAAGATTAGCCATAGTCTGAGCTTCTCGAAGAGTAGCCTGTCCACAAACCAATAAGTCATCTGCAAATAGAAGAGAATGAACAAAGGGGCAGTTTGGACCAAGAGAAATACCCTGCAAATGGTTAGCCTGAAGAGCCTCATTAAGCGATATCGAAAGTTCATTAATGGCAATAACGAACAAGTAAGGAGACATGGGACAGCCCTGCCTAATCCCTCGAAAACTTTTGAACTTATGAGAAGGTTGTCCATTGATTAGCACAGAGAACGTGGGAGAAGAGATGCATGCATGAACTAAATTAATGAAATGACCATGCAGCCCTTTACGAGCAAGCACAGAAACAATAAAGTCCCATTCTAGTCTATCAAAAGCTTTAGCAAGATCAATTTTAAGCATGAAGGCATCCTGTTTCCAAGATTTGAGGGAGAAAGAATGAGCAATTTCCTGGGCAATGATAATATTATCACTAATTCTCCTACCCTCGATAAAAGCTTGTTGAGCAGGATTTATATAACTAGGAAGGTGAGGCTTAATCCTGTTGGCAAGAGATTTGGCAATGATCTTATAAACAACATTACAAAGACTAATAGGTCGGTAGTCCATAGGCACTTGAGGAACAAGCTTTTTAGGAATGAGAGCAATGTTGGTGTCATTAATGTGCGGAGGAAGAATTCCAGTTAATAAAAGTTAATAACAAGCCGAGTTACCTCATCTCCAATCCAGTCCCAAGTAGCTAAATAGAACTCAACATTAAAACCATCCAGTCCTGGAGAAGCATTGAGTTTCATATCCTTAAGAATCTGTAAAATCTCATGATTGTCAGGAAGAGCATAAGTAGGATCCAAAGAGCCGCTGGGCCATTGAGTGGAAAGGTAAGGTCCACTCACAATATTATTCGGAGAAGAGAAAATGTAGCGAAAATAGTTAATAAAGGTATTCATAATAGCGGTAGGATTGAAATGAATCATATTATTCTCATCCTTAACGGAACAAATGGTATTTCTCTTCCTACGCTTGACAACAGCTTGGTGGAAAAATTTAGTGTTACGGTCACCAGCCACAGCGCACTTATTCTTACTACGTTGCTTATAGAATTGATTAAGTTTAGAAAGAGTGTGCTCATATGTAGCAGTGAGACAAGTTTCTAACTTGTGATCCTGCTGCTGGAAAGGAAGTTGCTGAAGTTGATTGATGCTAGCTTCCAGATCCAAAAGCTCATTTTGAAGAGGCTTTTTCTTCTTACACCACCTTTTTAAAGATCCTGCAAAAGAAGAAGACTTTGCTGCAAAAGAAGATGAGGAAGTAGCATTCTAGGCAGATTTAGCAAATGCATGAAAATCTTTTTCCATTAACCACCAATTTTCAAATTTGAAAGTTTGTCGAGGCTTGACAAAATTACCTTCAGTAGACACTAGAGTGGGGGCATGATCACTCAGGATAATAGGCAAATTAAGAACTTTGGTAGTAGGATAGTGCGTGCACCAATCCGAGTTAACTAAACAACGATCGAGGCGTCTATAAATAGGATTGGAAGTGTGTTGTCTACCACGCCAAGTATAGGCAGGACCACTATAACCTATATCAAACAAGCCACAATTTTTCACAAGAGAACGAAAAGCATGCATACGATAGTAATTCACATTGCCATTACAACCATCAATATCATACAAGATGTCATTCAAGTCCCCCATACACATCATGGGCATGCCTAGATTATCATACACAAAAGAAGAAACTTGGTCCCAGATGACACTAGTCTGCCTATGATACGGATCACCATATATGCAAATGAAACAAAAGTTTACCCCTGAATCTACCTGAACTACTTTAGCTAATATATAGTGGAAAGCAGCACTATGAACATAGATTTTAAGATCATCGGTCCACATTAACCAAAGCCCTTCCGAAGTACCTCTAGAAGGAACAACAAAACCATTAGTAACATCAACCCTGTTAACAAGATCAATAGAACGAACTTTGGAGGACTTGATTTCCGAAACAAAAGTTATTTAAGCCTTCATGGACCGCATCAAATTAGCCAGGTATAGCATCCGCTCATTGCCGAGGCCCCTGCCCATACCTCGACAATTCCAAGCAATGGCCCTCATGGCGGAGCTAGCATCAGCACAGGCCCCAGAGCAGCCAAGAGCGGACAGGAAGAAAAGCAACAATCGGTACTTGGATCTTGAGGCCACCGAACGGATCTGGGAGGAAGAAGACTAAAGGAAAGGAATCCAGAGAGAAAAGAGATGGGATGGGGTGAATCAGGCTACGAAAGACGGGGGATCCAAGAGGCCACAACTGAGATGGGCAGGATTAGAAGAATCAGGGGATCAGCACCGCGCCGCCAAGATGAAGCACGGGCCAGCAATCAGGAAATGGATAAAAAGAGGATCAAGGGGAAGATAAGGAAATAAAGAGATTAGATCAGAGGAGAGGGGGGGAGGAAGGGCAGCATCCGCCAATCACCAGATACTCACCGGATGTTGCCACCGCTTTTCACCTTTCATGCTCTGGATTTGAGAAGAACAGAGGCGGAGCTTGTGGATGAGGGATAGGCTATTAAAATAACAGGAGAAAAGATGGGAGAGCAAATAGATCAGAGGAGAATCAAGGAGGATGCAGAGGAAAGGAAGGGGAATGGAGAATCGGCACAACGCCAGTCGCCGGACATCCGCTGGAGTTCGCCACGGGGGCAGAGTCGTCCCATGGCTAGTATATGGATGTACTATAAAACTTAAGAGGATCCGGTGCATGGTAGAAAAACCATTCTCATGGTCAAAGGTATATTTCCGGCAAAAAGAAAAATACGTCATATTAATACTTGATTGATTCATATATTTTGGTCAGAGTACTACTAGATGGATGTTCATGAATCATGACCAGTAAAGGTATATTTCCGGCAAAAGAAAAATACGTCATATTAATACTTGATTGATTCATATATTTTGGTCAGAGTACTACTAGATGGATGTTCATGAATCATGACCAGTAACGAAAGATCAGAAAAAAAATACATCATGTACTTGATTGGTTCGGCTGAGAAGAGAGAGACAGTGCAAGCTCATAGTCATGGATATGCTAGGGTCAGAGGGAAGCGACAACTGTGAAATTACCCTTTAGCTAAATGTAATTGGGTTGGCAAACTCACATCTGGATGAAAATTAACTATGTCACATCTAACCTTTCCACCACATGATCTGAAGGCTCTAAGATTCGTACTGCACATTTCTTTCCTTGACAATCTGTTGTCTTTGCACGGGCGTGGTTTGTTTGTGTGTGTGCTGCGTGTGTGGTGCTTTATGCTGTTGTCGGCATGCTCCTGTTGCACGCCGCTGTTATTGCCCGTGTTGGGCTGCTGTATGCTGCTCTTTGGCAGCTCTACGTGGGCTGTAGGCGTTTTTTTTCTTTTGCCCTCTCTTGTGTGTTTTAGGCTTGGCTTTTCCTTTTTTTTTGTTCTTAGGCTGTGATGTTCATTTTTTTTCTTTCTTTTTCTCCTCTCTCTATATATGCAATTTCCAAGATTCATATTTTTTTAGCACGGCTCGCGTGTTGTTGTTTTCCCAGCAAGAGTGATTTGTGCATCCTTGTCCATGTGTTTTTCGGTCATTTCTGTGTTTGTGTTTCTTTTCTTTTACTTTTTTTGAGCGGGATTGCTAAAACACGTCTACATGAAATTTAATGATCACACATCTAGATGTCCAGCCGTCCGATTGTTTGATGGGTTTTTGGCAATACTATATAATCAGGAAGTTTTTTTATTAGTTTTGAAGGAATTTCCTGAGTACAGGTTATGCATGTCTACTTTTGATAATTGCATGTGCACCTAAGTGTATATACACTATACACAGTGACTAGTGACTGCCTCACGTACTGATGCATGCATGCACACGTTTTATTTATTTATCTCATGCATGTTATGACCGGCACTAGTCACGTATTGATCATGTACGAATTTAAGCTAACCTTGCAGACGACTCGGTGCAGTTCGCATCTCCGTAGACGCCGCGGCCAGGTCGTACATAGACCCAGGCCCGACGTGCACGTCATGTATTTTGCCCATGGGCTACGGTGGCATCGGATCAACTTGGGCGAGGGTCAAAGCTCAATGATTATCCGCTCAAACGGCCCATGATATCCGGGATGGTAAAACAACCAGCGACGGCGGGACGCGGCACCCGACTCTGCCTATATAGAGGGTGTTTGTTTTCAGAAATTTATTGGTTTAGGGACTTAAAATGGTAAGTCTCATCTAAACCAAACAAGAGAGACTTAAAGTGGGCATTTAAGACTTATGAAATAAGACTTTCCAGGAGAGACCTATAGGGACTTATAGTTGAAATATGATCTTCTAGTCCATGTTAAGTCCCAGGAACCAAATAGATAGAGACTTTTTAAGGACTTGGGACTTATAAATTGGGACTATAAAAATCCTAGAACCTATGAACCAAAACAGGGAAAGCCATTTGCAAAGGAGGAAGACGGGAGACGGCCGGAGGGGCAACTCACGCATGCACCCATCCATCGCGCAACACCTCCACCACCCATCCATCCACCGCATCACATCCATCATCTATCCACGCACAAAGGAAGGCAACGCACGAAGCACCCACGGGGAGCCACCAAGAGATCCATCCATCATCCATCCATAGCACGCCTCAAGCATCACGCATCAGCCAGGAGATCGACGCGAGCTCGGCTGTCTTCTGGAGTAGACGGCCGGGACGGAGGTAGCATAGCCGGCGCCGTACGCGAGGAGCGCGTGCACGAGCGACGACGCGAACATGCCGATCGTCTTCTCCCAAGGTGAGCATCAAAACTAATCTCTCCCTCGCATCCCACCTCTCCTCACTCGATGGTGGTGCCCGGATCTGTGACTGGACGGCCGGAGACGAAGCTGGCCGTCGCCTCCGTTTTGGGTCGTTGAAGGCAATCGACGCCGTGTCGGGGTTGCCGCTCATTGGTAGACCCCGGTGCACTACTCACCAGCGATGATCCCCGCGACGACGTGCCAGGTTGCCGCCCATGTGCAACCCTCGGCGTACTCTCGGCGCAGACGATGGTGTGCCGGGGCTGCAGCCCATGCGCGACCCCGGTGAACTCTCCATGCAAGACGACGACGTCCTGAGGCCATCGACCGTGCGCGGTCCCTAGTCTACCCTCCGTCGTCGAGTCCGCCGGCAACAACATCATTGTGCCGGGACTCGGCAGCACGCATCGATCGATTCGGCGCACCCCTTCTACCTACACCGTCGGGGGCGCCAAGGCGAGGCACCGCCGCATCGCGAGACCTTACTCGCTCGTCCGGACTGGTCCGGACTCGGCGGCACGCATCGATCGATTCGGCGCACCCCTTCTACCTACACCGTCGGTGGCGCCAAGGCAAGGCACCGCCGCATCGCGAGGCCTTACTCACCCGTCTCACCAGTCCATGGAGGCGCCATGGACTGGTCGGGACTCGGCGGCACGCATCGATCAAATCGGCGCACCCCTTCTACCTACACCGTCGGCGACGCCAAGGCGAGGCACCGCCGCATCGCGAGGCCTTACTCGCCCGTCTCACTGGTCCATCGAGGCGCCATGGACTGATCGGGACTCGTCGGCACGCATCGTTCGACTAGCCGCCATCTAGTGCGCCGCCCCTTCTACCTACACCATCGGCGGCGCCTGGGCGAGGCTTCGCCGCATCGCGAGGTTTCCTTCGCCGCTCTCTTGCTAGTCCATGGAGGCGCCATGGGCTGGCCGGGACTCGGCGCCATGGTCCGTTCGGCGCGTCGGCGGCGGCGCGATGCTCGACGAGTCACGACGACTCGTCGTAACCCTGGAGGCGGTACGACACTCGACGAGCAACGATGACTCGTTGTAGCTATGGCGGCGGAGACAACATCCGGCTGCGGCCGGGACACGCTTAGGCGTATCTTGCGGCCTCCCTCTTCGTCGGCACGAACACGTGTCACACATGTCGAGCGGTGCAAGGTGGCGACTTCCTCCGCTATTGGCGGCGGTGTATGCGGTCATCGACGGATGTGTGCACACCATGTGTCGCACGTCCATCCATTCCTCTTCCTCCTCTACTCCCACAAGGCATACCCCTCGCACATCTGGCAAACCTACGAAGTCATCGACGACGTCCAAGCCAAGCCCAAACATGCATGCTACATCAACAACCACATCGACGCCGCTCAAAGCCGACGAGGCAAGACGGCGTAGGCGGGCGTGGCCGGAGCAAAGGCCACCTTTTCGACGGCGTGTGTACCACTCTATACACGGACTCTGCCGCCACCACACACACCACCACCATGCATGAGGAACGCGACCCCCGCTGCCAACCCCTCCATCTCCTTCCACTGCCTCGCGCAGGTCAAGGTCCCGCCGCTCGACTCCGACCTCCCCGAGGCGATCACCTAGGAGGTCGCTGGCCTCTCCATCCCACACCTTCGTGGCTTCCTCGCCGGCGCCTCCTCGGCCGTCCTCATCGTCGACTTCTTCTGCAGCATCGTGCTCGACGTCGCCGCGGAGCTCGGCGTCCCAGGGTACTATTTCTTCACGTCCGCCGCCGAGGCGCTGGCCTCCAACCTGTATCTCCCAGACCTGCATGCCCGGAGCGCCGCCAACTTTCGGGAAATGGGAGAGGAGCTCGTGCACGTGCCGGGGATCCCCGCGCTTCCGGCAACGCACTTCCCCAAGCCGCTCATGGACCATGACGACGCGGCATACATATGGTCCCTCAGAGTGTCCCCCAACCTCTGCCGCTCCAAGGGCATCATCGTTAACACCTTCCGCTCGCCCGAGCCACGCGCGGTGGACGCCATCGCCGCCGGGCTCTGCACGCCTCCCGGCCTCCCGACTCCCCCCGTCTACTGCATCAGGCCGCTCATAAAGTCAGAGGATGTGGGCGTGAAGCGCAGCCACAAGTGCCTGGCATGGCTGGACACGCAGCCGACGGCCAGCGTGGTGTCCCTCTGCTTCGGCAGCCTCGGCGTGTTCAACGCAGAGCAGATCAGGCAGGTGGCCATCGGCCTGGAAGCCAGCGGCAAGAGGTTCCTATGGGTCGTGCGGTGCCAGACCTCGACGCCCTCCTCCCGGAGGGCTTCCTGGACCGGACCAAGGGGACGGGCCTCGTCGTCAAGTCACGGGCGCCGCAGCGCGACGTGCTGGTGCATGGCGCGGTGGACGGTTTCATGACGCACTGCAGATGGAACTCCGTGCTCGAGGCGGTCATCGCCGGCGTGGCCATGCTGGCCTGGCCGTTGTACGCGGAGCAACGGATGAACAGAGTGTTCCTAGAAGAGGAGCTGGGTCTGGCCGTTGCGGTGGATGGATATGACAAGGAGGTGGTGGAAGCCGACGAAGTGACGGCAAAGGTGAGGTGGTTGATGGACTCCGACGGCGGGAGGGTGCTCCGGGAGCGGACGACGGCGGCTATGCGACGGGCCAAAGAGGCGTTGGGCGAGGATGGGGAGTCTAATTTGACGTTGTGTCGACTGGTGCAGGGCTGGATGCTTGGAGACATGGGAGAGGACGCGGGTTCCGCGGAGAAGAGATAGCGTGACTGATGGTCATGAATATTATGGTAGGGTAAGAGAGAAGCAAGAACAACCGTGCCAATTGGTTGAGCATAGAAGTTACATGACTGTCCTAATATGGTTGTCCTTCTGCGTGACAAAGTTAGTTGGATTCAACAATAATATGACCGCCCAACACATATGGCTCTAATAGATATCCTGGATGTATAAATACTACATGCTCTCCTCCCCATTTAACTCATCCACAACTTGCCACAATGCCATTGTTGTTGAGATATAATTATGAAGTGGATACATATATTCCCTCACATATTATTACATTATGTATTGAGTTATTGGAGCATACCAAAATATTGGTTCTCTTGATAGGCTGGTCATAGATGAACATGGCATATTATATAAACCCAAGCATGACTAGTTTAGAAGCCCCGAAGTCAGCTCTCGTTAGATTCGTTGACACAATTTTGGATTTGTCAACGCTTCACTCCATTTGAGTAATGACTTGAAGCACAGTGGGAGGGGCCAGCACCCGTTTACATGCCACAAGACGAGACACATTGCCCGGGTCTCTGGGCAAACTGTCCAAGATGCTACAGTAGCGTCCATGGAAGGAGTTGCAATAGTCAAGTGATCCAAGGAAGCCTAGAGCTCGAGAGATCGGTCAAGATTTAAAAGATGTTGCAGGTGTTAAGTGTCGTGGCCTGTTCTCTTGGCCTTGTCCGTTTTGCTTTAGTGCTTGTTGTCTTTAGTTGATGAGGCTGAAAGGATACAACAATATAGGCTTATCTGCCTTCTTAATGTTAGTTTTAAATCTTCACGAAAGTTGTGACAATTAAGCTAAATTTGGTTGTTGAACATGTGGTTCGTCCTTCACAAACTGTTTTTATGCGAGGTGGACACATCCTATATCACTACAGGAAAAACGATGTGTAGAGACATTCATGTTCATACATAGAGACGCGTTATTTCATCTTTATGTAAAAATAGAGACAATTTAGTAAAGCGTCCTTGGAGCGTCTCCTTACGGTCCGTCCCAAAACAGATAGACATGCTTGGTTAGCGTGTCTACATGGTATGAGACGCTATATTAGGACGTCCAAAATGTCTACAAAAATAGAGACGTTTTATTACACGCCCGTATCGCGCCTCTACTCATGTGGGCCCATTGCTTATAGATGCTATGTTGAGAAGACATATTCGTCTCTAAATATGAATAAGTTTTTTTTGTGGCTATGGAATATTTTACTTTAATCATTTTTTGATTATTAATTTTACTTTGTATTCCCCATTTCGAATTATGTTA
>NW_025231168.1:0-5237 GCF_018294505.1 Triticum aestivum
AATAGGAATGTGCAAGGTAATTATATATAAGTTTCATGAGTCTGAAACAAGCACTGCATGCCACTTGCAACATTCGCAGCAGAAATACAGGTCCTGAAGGGGGAGAATGCCTTCCTAAAGTTGGTGTAGTTGAGTAGAGAAAACCTGATTGCTGATAATAAATGGAACGCTTGGCATTTAAATTACAACTGATTAAAGATGTAACATATCATTTATGTTTGATTAAATAAACATAGGAATCACATTTCACAAGAAAAGAAACCAGAAGCACTCTGATGATCATTGACTGGATAGAGCAATGCAAATCAATGATCATTACTTTCACACATGAAATTAATTAGCAGAAAGTAACAACTACCAGTAGCCAACTACCAAGTAAGAAGTAACACGCATGAAAGATCAGAAATTGATATGATGTATGCACTATGCAGTCTCTCATGTTTGTTATTCGCATATAACAAGTTGCAGAGTATCTCCAAAGATCTCATTCAACTATGCATGTGCTTGCTACCATTGTCGATCGCAACTAAAACATGGTCCGGTCAATCAATGCTGTTGCTGAAGAAATCAAACACATATTCTCCATTGATGAAAATTCTGTAAGATGGGGGCCCTGACAGGTGCATAGTTTACCAAATATAGCCATGATGGAGGTCCTAACCATGTGCATATTTTGTGAAATGTGTTCTTTAACACAAAATTCCAGATGTGAACCATGAAAAATATCTTGCTATTAAATATTAATTAACCATAAAGAAGCACCTGATATGACACCGTTTAGAGTAATATGATAAACTACACATGCCTCCAAAAAATTGTAGGTAGCAATGTGTTGGTTTGTCATGTGTAAATTCCGTAAGTCCGAAAGGAGCACTGCATAACACTTACAACATCAACAACATGAATATTGCCAAGTAGTATGATATATGACCACGGTGAGAGATGCTATAACAATAGATTAAGAAGGAAAGCATTGACATCAGGAGAATTGCATAGTACATTATCTACAATTAATTAATCAAAAGCTTAAACCACACCATCTACAGTGAACAAAATCTGCTGCTACAAATGGAATTCGCTATGAATGTAAGCAAAACATGAAATGGAAAGAAAAATATAGTAATGTGCAGTGCCTTCAAATTGGGAAAGCAGCCGAGGAAGGAGAGAACCATCTTTCCATCGGTGTGGTTTCCGAAACGCACATTCAGACTCAGGATCTTGACGCTGGTTGCCATGGTGCTTGGGCTCGCCTTCATCCCGCCCTGCAGGAAAGAACCCAAATTAACAAAAAACAAAAAAATCTAATATTTAGTCATGGACCTCCATGAGCTGGACATTTTGCTAACTGAACAAAAAATGTTAGAATGCCAACAGGGGATGTATGTACCATGAAGATGCCGTCTCGGATCTCTAGGATGGTGCTCCCCGGTTCCAAGATTCCTATTGTGTGCAGCTTGGGAGCATCACCAATCCTCACCATGGTGGACAAGCCACCGGCATTGCTCCGAAAATCCTCCAAGATGAGCCACTCGAGGCGAGGAGCCTTTACCATCGCGATGTCCTCCAGGACGGAGCCGCAAATTTGGACGCACCTGAGGCTGTGGCCGACGAGGCGAAGGTGCAACCCCTTGTTGCATCCATGGATGTTGAGGGTCTCCGGGACGGGGCTCTTGGTGACGACCAAGTCGATGTCCCCGTCTTCCATGATGACGCTGCAGATGCCAAGCTCCTGGAGATGGGGGAAGGAGGTGTGGCGCAGCAACCTGGCCACGTCCGGGAACTTCCAGAGGCTGATGTAGAGGCAGGTGAGGGTG
This sequence comes from Triticum aestivum, assembly GCF_018294505.1. Classification (NCBI taxonomy): domain Eukaryota; kingdom Viridiplantae; phylum Streptophyta; class Magnoliopsida; order Poales; family Poaceae; genus Triticum; species Triticum aestivum. The sequence continues at coordinate 1,815 of NW_025231168.1, forward strand.
GTGACGGTGAAGAGCGCCACTCGGAGGGGCACGTCTGATAAGTCTCCGTCGTATCTATAATTTTTGATTGTTGCATGCCAATATTATATCACTTTCACATACTTTTGGCAACTTTTTATATGATTTATTGGACTAACCTATTGATCTAGTGTCCAGTGCCAGTCCTGTTTTCTGTATGTTTTTTGTATTGTAGAGTATCCATATCAAACGAAGTCCAAATGCAATAGAATTTCACAGAGAATTATTTTGAAATATATGTGATTTTTGGGAGTTGGAATCACCGGACGGAGGCCCGTGGTGGGCACAACCCACCAGGGCGCGCCAGAGGAGCCAGGCGTGCCGTGGTGGGTTGTTCTCACCTCGTACGTCAGTTGGACCTCTACTTCGGGTGCAAGGAAGCTTATATCCGGAAAAAATCATGTTAAAAGCTCAGCGCAATCGGAGTTACGAATCTCCGGGAATATAAGAAACGGTTTTCGGCTAGATCTGGGGAACGCGAAACATAAGAGAACGGAGAGGGAGATCCAATCTTGGAGGGGATCCCGCCCCTCCGCCATGCTACCTCTTGAGCATGCGTTGGTTTTCCCCGAAGAGGAAGGGATGATGCAGCAAAGTAGCGTAAGTATTTCCCTCAGTTTTTGAGAACCAAGGTATCAATCCAGTAGGAGGCTACACGTTAGTCCCTCATACCTGCACAAAACAGATAAATCCTCGCAACCAACGCAAATAGGGGTTGTCAATCCCTACTTGGCCACTTACGAGAGTGAGATCTGATAGATATGATAAGATAATATTTTTGGTATTTTTATGGTAAAGATGCAAAGTAAAATAAAAGCAAAGTAAAAGCAAAAGGAAATAACTAAGTATTGATAGATTAATATGATGAAGATAGACCCGGGGGCCATAGGTTTCACTTGTGGCTTCTCTCGAGAGCATACGTATTCTATGGTGGGTAAATAAATTACTATTGAGGAATTGACAGAATTGAGCATAGTTGTGAGAATATCTAGGTATGATCATGTATATAGGCATCATGTCCGAGACAAGTAGACCGACTCCTGCCTGCATCTACTACTATTACTCCACTCATCGACCGCTATCCAGCATGCATCTAGAGTATTAAGTTAATGAAAACAAAGTAATGCCTTCAGCAAGATGACATGATGTAGAGGGATAAACTCATGCAATATGATGAAAATCCCATCTTGTTATCCTCAATGGCAAAAATACAATACGTGCCTTGCTGCCCCTACTGTCACTGGGAAAGGACACCCCAAGATTGAACCCAAAGCTAAGCACTTCTGCCATTGCAAGAAAGATCAATCTAGTAGGCCAAACCAAACTGATAATTTGAAGAGACTTACAAAGATAACCAATCATAGATAAAAGAATTCAGAGAAGATTCAAATATTGTTCATAGAGAGACTTGATCATAAACCCACAATTCATCGGTCTCAACAAACACATCGCAAAAAGAAGATTACATCGAATAGATCTCCACAAGAGAGGGGGAGAACTTTGTATTGAGATCCAAAAAGAGAGAAGAAGCCATCAAGCTACTAACTACGGACCCATAGGTCTGAAGTAAACTACTCACACTTCATCGGAGGGGCTATGGTGTTGATGTACAAGCCATCCGTGACCAATTCCCCCTCCAGCGGAGCTCCGGAACAGGCCCCAAGATGGGATCTCATGGATACAAAAAGTTGCGGCGGTGGAATTAGGGTTTTGGCTCCGTATCTGATCGTTTGGGGGTACGTAGGTATATATAGGAGGAAGGAGTACGTCGGTGGAGGAACAGGGGGCCCACGAGGATGGAGGGTGCACCTGGTGGTGGTGGGCGCGCCCCCCTACCTCGTGGCTTCCTCTTTTGTGTCTTGACGTAGGGTCCAAGTCTCCTGGGTTTTGTTCGTTGAGAAAATCACGTTCCCGAAGGTTTCATTCCGTTTGGACTCCATTTGATATTCCTTTTCTTCGAAACCCTAAAACAGGCAAAAAATAGCAATTCTAGGCTGGGCCTCCGATTAATAGGTTAGTCCCAAAAATAATATAAAAGTGGATAATAAAGCCCAATAATGTCCAAAACAGTAATAATATGGCATGAAGCAATCAAAAATTATAGATACGTTGGAGACGTATCAAGCATCCCCAAGCTTAATTCCTGCTCGTCCTCGAGTAGGTAAATGATAAAAACAGAATTTTTGATGCGGAGTGCTACTTGGCATAATTTCAATGTAATTCTTCTTAATTGTGATATGAATATTTGTTGGGGAACGTAGTAATAATTCAAAATTTCCCTACATGTCACCAAGATCAATCTAGGAGATGCTAGCAACGAGAGAGAGAGGGAGTGCATCTTCATACACTTGAAGATCGCTAAGCAGAAGCGTTACAAAGAACGCGGTTGATGGAGTTGTACTCGTGGCGATTCAAATCGTGGAAGATCCGATCTAGCGCCAAATGGACGACGCCTCTGCGTTCAACACACATACAGCCCGGGGACGTCTCCTCCTTCTTGATCCAGCAAGGAGAGAGGAGAAGTTGAGGGAGAACTCCAGCAACACGACGGCATGGTGGCGATGGAGCTTGTGGTTCTCCGGCAGGGCTTCGCCAAGCACTGCGGAAGAGGAGGAGGAGTTGGAGGAGGAGAGGGCTGCGCCAGGGAAGGGGGTGCGGCTGCCCTCTCTCTCCCTCACTATATATAGGGGGAAGGGTGGAGGAGGTGCCCTAGGGATCCCTAGGGGAGGGGTGGCGGCCACAGGGGAAACCCTAGATGGGTTTGGGCGCCCCCACCCCTAGGAAACTTGCCCCCCAAGCCGAGAGGGGTGGCTGCCCTAGGGGAGGCGCCCCCACCTCTCCACGTTACGTGAGATGGGGTGGGAGGGGCGCACAACCCCTTAGTGGGCTGATGTGGCCCCTACCCTTGGCCCATAAGGCCCCCCAACGCTTGTCGGGGCCTCCAAAACACCTTTCGGTCACACTGGTCGTCACCCGGTACTCCCAGAACAATTCCGGACTCCAATAACCTTCGTCCAATATATCGATCTTCACCTGCGGACCATTCCGGAGTTCCTCGTCACGTCCTGGATCTCATCGGGGACTCCAACAACCTTCGGTAACCACATACTATTTCCCATAACAAATCTAGTGTCACCGAACCTTAAGTGTGTAGACCCTACGGGTTCGGGAACCATGCAGACATGACCGACACATCTCTCCGACCAATAACCAATAGCGGGATCTGGATACCCATATTGGCTCCCACATGTTCCACGGTGATCTCATCGGATGAACCACGATGTCAAGGATTCAATCAATCCCGTATACAATTCCCTTTGTCTATCGGTATGTTACTTGCCCAAGATTCGATTGTCGGTATACCCATACCTCGTTCAATCTCATTATCGGCAAGTCTCTTTACTC
>NW_025231168.1:9665-11922 GCF_018294505.1 Triticum aestivum
CCCCCCCCCCCCAATCCTAGTTGGAATAGGATTCGCGGAGGGGGAAAAGAGAGAGGGGGGCCGGCCACCTCTCCTTGTCCTAATAGGACTAGGGGAGGGAGGGAGGCGCGCATCCCATCTTGGGCAGCCCCTTCTCTTTTCCACTAAGGCCCACTAATGCCCATATAGCTCCCGGGGGGTTCCGGTAACCTCCCGGTACTCCGGTAAAATCCAGATTTCACCCGGAACACTTCTGATATCCAAACATAGGCTTCCAATATATCAATCTTTATGTCTCGACCATTTCGAGACTCCTCGCAATGTCCGTGATCACATCCGGGACTCCGAACAACCTTCGGTACATCAAAATGTATAAACTCATAATATAACTGTCATCGTAACCTTAAGCGTGCGGACCCTACGGGTTCGAGAACAATGTAGACATGACCGAGACATGTCTCCGGTCAATAACCAATAGCGGGACCTGGATGCCCATATTGGCTCCTACATATTCTACGAAGATCTTTATCGGTCAGACCGCATAACAACATACGTCGTTCCCTTTGTCATCGGTATGTTACTTGCCCGAGATTCAATCGTTGGTATCCCATACCTAGTTCAATCTCGTTGCCGGCAAGTCTCTTTACTCGTTCTGTAATACATCATCCGCAACTAACTCATTTAGTTGTAATGCTTGCAAGGCTTAAGTGATGTGCATTACCGAGAGGGCCCAGAGATACCTCTCCGATAATCGGAGTGACAAAACCTAATCTCGAAATACGCCAACCCAACATGTACCTTTGGAGACACCTGTAGTACTCCTTTATAATCACCCAGTTACGTTGTGACGTTTGGTAGTACCCAAAGTGTTCCTCCGGTAAACGGGAGTTGCATAATCTCATAGTTACAGGAACATGTATAAGTCATGAAGAAAGCAATAGCAACACACTAAACGATCGGGTGCTAAGCTAATGGAATGGGTCATGTCAATCAGATCATTCTCTTAATGATGTGATCCCGTTAATCAAATAACAACTCATTGTTTATGGTTAGGAAACATAACCATCTTTGATTAACGAGCTAGTCAAGTAGAGGCATACTAGTGACACTTTGTTTGTCTATGTATTCACACATGTATTATGTTTCCGATTAATACAATTTTAGCATGAATAATAAACATTTATCATGATTATAATGAAATAAATAATAACTTTATTATTGCCTCTAGGGCATATTTCCTTCAGTCTCCACTTGCACTAGAGTCAATAATCTAGATTACACAGTAATGATTCTAACACCCATGGAGCCTTGGTGCTGATCATGTTTTGCTTGTGGAAGAGGCTTAGTCAACGGGTCTGCAATATTCAGATCCATATGTATCTTGCAAATCTCTATGTCTCCCACCTGGACTAGATCCCGGATGGAATTGAAGCGTCTCTTGATGTGCTTGATTCTCTTATGAAATTTGGATTCCTTTGCCAAGGCAATTGCACCAGTATTGTCACAGAAGATTTTCATTGGACCCGATGCACTAGGTATGACACCTAGATCGGATATGAACTCCTTCATCCAGACTCCTTCATTTGCTGCTTCCGAAGCAGCTATGTACTCCACTTCACATGTAGATCCCGCTACAACGCTTTGTTTAGAACTGCACCAACTTACAGCCCCACCGTTTAATGTAAACACGTATCCGGTTTGCGATTTAGAATCGTCCGGATCAGTGTCAAAGCTTGCATCAACGTAACCTTTTACGACAAGCTCTTTGTCACCTCCATATACGAGAAGCATATCCTTAGTCCTTTTCAGGTATTTCAGGATGTTCTTGACCGCTGTCCAGTGATCCACTCCTGGATTACTTTGGTACCTCCCTGCTAGACTTATAGCAAGGCACACATCAGGTCTGGTACACAGCATTGCATACATGATAGATCCTATCGCTGATGCATAGGGAACATCTTTCATATTCTCTCTATCTTCTGCAGTGGTCGGGCATTGAGTCTTACTCAATTTCACACCTTGTAACACAGGCAAGAATCCTTTCTTTTCTTGATCCATTTTGAACTTCTTCAAAATTTTGTCAAGGTATGTTGTTTGTGAAAGTCCAATTAAGCGTTTTGATCTATCTCTATAGATCTTAATGCCTAATATGTAAGCAGCTTCACCGAGGTCTTTCATTGAAAAACTCTTATTCAAGTATCCCTTTATGCTATCCAGAAATTCTATATCATTTCCAATTAATAATATGTCATCCGCATATAATATCAGAAATGCTACA
>NW_025231169.1:0-1211 GCF_018294505.1 Triticum aestivum
GTAAGTGCACCTTGGGGTTCAATAACTATGGAAATCGCTCTGGGACCCCAAAACGGTGAGTACTAGTCCATGAAACGGGCCAGAATCGGCCAAAACTGCCAGTGTTGATGACCGACACATAAGCGCACCTTGAAGTTCAATAACTATGGAAATTGCTTCGGGACCCCAAAACGGTGAGTAATAATCAAAGAAACAGACCAGAATTAGCTAAAACTGCGAGTGTTGATGACCGACACGTAAAGTCACCCCATGGTCCATTAATCGTGGAAATCACTCCGGAACCCCAAAACAGTGAGTAATAGTCCATGAAACGGGCCAGAATCGGCCAAAACTGCCAGTGTTGATGACCGACACGTAAGCGCACCTTGGGGTTCAATAACTATGAAAATCGCTTCGGGACCCCAAAACTGTAAGTAATAATCAAAGAAACGGACCAGAATTGGCCAAAACTGCGAGTGTTGATGACCGACACATAAACGCACCCAGTGTTCATTAATCGTGGAAATCACTCCAGGACCCCAAAATAGTGAGTAATAGTCCATGAAACGGGCAAGAATCGGCCAAAATTGCCAGTGTTGATGACCGACACGTAAGTGCACCTTGGGGTTCAATAACTATGGAAATCGCTCTGGGACCCCAAAACGGTGAGTAATAGTCCATGAAACGGGCCAGAATCGGCCAAAACTGCCAGTGTTGATGACCGACACATAAGCGCACCTTGAAGTTCAATAACTATGGAAATCGCTTCGGGACCCCAAAACGGTGAGTAATAATCAAAGAAACAGACCAGAATTAGCTAAAACTGCGAGTGTTGATGACCGACACGTAAAGTCACCCCATGGTCCATTAATCGTGGAAATCACTCCGGAACCCCAAAACAGTGAGTAATAGTCCATGAAACGGGCCAGAATCGGCCAAAACTGCCAGTGTTGATGACCGACACGTAAGCGCACCTTGGGGTTCAATAACTATGAAAATCGCTTCGGGACCCCAAAACTGTAAGTAATAATCAAAGAAACGGACCAGAATTGGCCAAAACTGCGAGCGTTGATGACCGACACGTAAACGCACCCCAGGGTTCATTAATCGACGAAATCACTCTGGGACCCCAAAAGAGTGAGTAAATAGTCCATGAAACGGGCCAGAATCGACCAAAACTGCCAGTGTTGATGACTGACATATAAGCGCACCTTGGGGTTCAATAACTAAGG
>NW_025231169.1:4002-4540 GCF_018294505.1 Triticum aestivum
ATGTGCACCTTCGGGTTCAATAACTATGGAAATCGCTTCGGGGCCCCAAAATGGTGAGTAATAATCCAAGAAACGGGCCAGAATTCGCCAAAACTGCGAGTGTTGATGACCGACACATAAACGAACCCCAGTGTACATTAATCGTGGAAATCACTCCGGGACCCCAAAACAGCGAGTAATAGTCCATGAAATGGGCCAGAATCGGCCAAAATTGCCAGTGTTGATGACCGATACGTAAGTGCACCTTGGGGTTCAATAACTATGGAAATCGCTCTGGGACCCCAAAACGGTGAGTAATAGTCCATGAAACGGGCCAGAATCGGCCAAAACTGTCAGTGTTGATGACCGACACATAAGCGCACCTTGAAATTCAATAACTATGGAAATCGCTTCGGGACTCCAAAACTGTGAGTAATAATCAAAGAAACGGACCAGAATTGGCCAAAACTTCGAGCGTTGATGACCGACACGTAAGTGCACCTTGGGGTTCAATAACTATGGAAATCGCTCTGGGACCCCAAAACGGTGAGTACTAGTC
>NW_025231169.1:8691-11920 GCF_018294505.1 Triticum aestivum
GTTTTGCGCACACGAGTCCACTACTCACCACTTCAATACACTACCGAGGATCCACCTCCGTCTTCCTACGGAAGAGCCATCCTCGGCACTCACACTTATCTTGAGGCTTTTAGTAGTTTCCATTTACTTGTCTATGAACTGTATAGGCAACCAAGTAGTCCTTTACCGCGGATGCGGCTATTCGAATAGATCATGTTAACCCTGCAGGGGTGTACTTCTTCATACATGTTTCCACCACTTAGCGTCTGCACACGACATGTGCTCGGCAGACTTCAAGCGAAAGCCGACGTGGGTGTAGACCACGACCTACCTAAACACTTAAGCCTCTAGTCCAGGTTTATCGCCTATTCAGGTTCCATCCGCAGGGAGTCCGGCCGAGGTTTCCCATACGGCCCCGAACGATGTGAACAGGGTTCCCGAGATACCTAACGGGTATTCGGTACACCGTGCCACGTACCTACCGCATCACATCCCACCCCTACGGTCAGCGCTGTCCACGGCCTCCAGTAGGCTACAAACACCAGAAACTACTTGCAACTCCTGGACAGAGAGCTAGGGTGAATAAGAAGTCGAGCGGGGTCATATTTCAGGGCCCAATGCATGGTAGTAGCTGTATCTTGAATCACACATACAGATCTCAGTGCTTAAGGTCGGCTTCAATGAAACAACCCACCATGTACTCCTACATGGCCTCTCATCGATACCTTTACCAAATCGTGTTCACCACACCACTCTCATGACCGACATATTCATTTCACTCTAGCCCATCACCCAGATGAACCAGACCTGACACGACTCTAAGCATAGCAGGCATAGCAAGGTAGGAGCAACACATACATATGGCTCAATCAACTCCTACACATGCTAGTGGGTTTCATCTAGTTACTGTGGCAATGACAGGTCATGCAGAGGAAATGGGTTCAATTACCGTAGCACACAACAGTTTGAATCGTGTTGTCTTAATGCAGTAAAAGAGAGCAGGAGCGAGAACATGGGATTGTATCGATATGATCAAATGGTTGGTTGCTTGCCTGATGGTTCGATGCTCGGATATGATTCTTCGTTAGGGTAATCACGGTACTCCTCGGAGACAGAACCTGTCGCAAAGGACATCGGTACACAAGCATCACCAAACAATGTGCAACAATATGATGCATGCATGAAACATGGCAATATGAGTGTGTTGGGCTAATGCAACTAAAACCAGAAGGGTTTGAACAAATTTGAATCAAAGATTCAAATTTTCAAACTCAAACATGGCCTCTTTAAGTGCTTTTCCTTGTTCTGCTTAAAACATCCATTTAACTTGTTTGATCATGCATGAAAATAGTACAGATGGATAGATTGGATTTTTCTGATCATTTTTCATATATAATTTGTCCAATTTGGAGTTACAGAATAAAAGTTATGAATTTTTGAAGTTTAATTAATATTCTGGAATTTCCTGATTTAATTTAAATCCAGAAAATCAATTACTGCGTCAGCCTGACGTCAGTGTGACGTCAGCAGGTCAACAGAACAGGTCTGGGTCAAACCTGACAGTGGGTCCCGCATGTCAGGGTGATTATTTTAATTAAAATTTGATTAAGACTAATCCTGTTTAATTAACAGGGCTGGGCCCCACCTGTCATTGACTCAGGGGAGTCAACCAGGGCCCACCCATGGTCAAAGTCAAAGTCGGCTGCCGGCGTTTAGCCGCCGGCGAGCCCGACGCGGCGGCGGGAGTGGTTTTGGCCATTTCGGCCACTAAATGGACCGCGGAGGCCACCGGAGTGGAGCTGAGGACAACCCGCAGCTCTTGGCGGAGTCCGTTGGGGTCGGGGTGGCCGGAGTCGACCCGGCGACGACTTTGGCGGCCACCGAGGTTCGGTCGGAGGTGAACTTGGTGCTAGAGGGTTCGGTGAGGCTCGTGGAGTGGCTAGCTAGGTGCTGTGGGACGCGGTGAGCAAGATGGACACCATCTTGTGGCCGGAGGATGACCAGGAGCACGTCGGCGACGAGGTCCACGGCGGTGGGTGCGATTGAGCTCCGGGAGGTTGCTACATAGCTCGGGAGCAAGAACGGAAGGGAGGGGAAGATGGCTAAGCTCACAGTGAGTGCGACGGAGTCCCTGGTGCGGCCGGAGATGGACCGGAGCGACGATGGCGTTGAAGGGGATCTCCGGCGACGGTGAGCTCGGGCGAGGTCGGTGCGGTGGTCTCGGGCGTTGCGAGCGCTCGGGGCTCGGCTGCTCGATGAAGTGGACAGCGGCGGAGCTCCTGGACACGGTGAGACGGCGTGGGGTGGTCGGAGGGCGTGGCTACGGCGAGGGGGTGGCGGCGATGGCGTCGGCCATGGCTGGGGCGTGCGAGGGGAAGGAGCTGGAGAGGAGAGGGGGTGTCTGGGGGGTTCGGGGGAGAGAGAGAGGCCGATCCACGGCGTTAGCCGGGCGAGGGAGGCGGCGAGGCGGCGAGCAGCTGCGTGGCGAGGCCAGGTGGGCTGGCTGGTGGGCCTGCGGTGGCGCCAGGTAGGTTTTCCCCCTTATTTTCTGTTTCTGTTTTTATTTAATATATCTGCAACTTTGTTGAATTTAATAAAATACCTAGGCAACTTCAAAAATCACCAAACTATCCCTGGCCCATAGTTGGATTATTTCCAACATGAAACATTTTAGTTTGGAGATATTTGAGCATTTGAATATTTTATATTATTTTAAATGCCCAAATTCAAATATTTTTGATTTAATTCAAAAACCCTAGGATGGCCTAGGAAAATGTGCACCACTTTTGGCAGAGGTTCTGAACCAAGACAAAAATGATGGGCATTTTAGAAGGGCATTTCAGGTTCATTGAAAAATTATTTTAGTAGCCCTAGTTGGTTTCAGAGGGGACTGGGGGTTCTGTCATCCCCATTTCAAGTTTCTGATGAATGAGTAAACATGATGCAACACTCTAATGCATGACTAGCTAGGGTGTGACAGAAACGGACGAGAATTGGCCAAAACTGCGAGTGTTGATGACCGACACGTAAACGCACCCCATGGTCCATTAATCGTGGAAATCACTCCGGAACCCCAAAATAGTGAGTAATAGTCCATGAAACGGGCCAGAATCGGCCAAAACTGCCAGTGTTGATGACCGACACGTAAGCGCACCTTGGGGTTCAATAACTATGAAAATCGCTTCGGGACCCCAAAACGGTAAGTAATAATCAAAGAAACGGACCAGAATTGGCCAAAACTGCGAGCGTT
>NW_025231170.1:0-1868 GCF_018294505.1 Triticum aestivum
AAAAAATTGGAAAACCTTCGCATTGTGTCATTATGTGTGACCAAGTTTCCACGAAAAATAATAAACTTGTCATACGGTAATTATTTTAAAAAAGTGTTCTCAGAAATGAGCTATGAAGTGTGAAGATTCATGCTTTCAAGCAAAATGATCAATCTTATGGCCACATTCATGGCATAGTTTGTTAAAATGATCTCATATTGTGCACAAGGGTGCATATTGAAATGGCAAACAATGTTGCCTAAGGAAGTTTTCTTTTTCTTTGGACGAAAGAACCATTTTCCATTTTTCGAGTGCCCAAAAGGAGGTTTTTTTGTGAAGGACCTCCCAAATAATTGTTGCAAAATTGGACCAAATCATTTTTCTAAAATACTAGGCCATATTTAATACACAATTAACCAAATGGTTGGGTGTCAAAAGTTTTGATCCACCTCTGGTGAAAAAGACAAATTCCCGCCGATTCAGTTGGTAGCGGGTCAAATTTGAACTGCAGCTGCCTCATAGTTTGCTCTTTATTTTTTCCAAAAATCATATCTAGGTAAATAAGTATCTATTTAGTCATAGAAACACCAAAAAAATTCCAAGATTCAACCACTAGCTAGGAACGGTCAAGCCCGCCGTTTTGACCGCATTTTGAAACGGGCATAAAAAATTAAAAAAAAATAAAAAAATTGGAAAACCTTCGCATTGTGTCATTATGTGTGACCAAGTTTCCAGGAAAAATAATAAACTTGTAATACGGTAACTATTTTTAAAAAGTGTTCTCAGATATGAGCTATGAAGTGTGAAGATTCATGGCTTTCAAGCCAAATGATCAATCTTATGGCCACATTCATGGCATAGTTTTTTCAAATTATCTAATATTGTGCACAAGGGTGCATATTGGAATGGCAAACGATGTTGCCTAAGTAAGTTTTCATTTTCTTTGGACGAAAAAATCATTTTCCATTTTCTGAGTGCTTGAAATGAGTTTTTTTTGTGAAGGACCTACCATATATTTGTTGCAAAATTGGACCCAATAAATTTTATAAAATACTAGGACATATTTAATGCACAATTGACAAAATGGTTGGGTGTCAAAAGTTTTGATCCACCTCTGGTGAAAAAGACAAATTCCCGTCGATTCAGTTGGAAGCGGGTCAAATTTGAACTGCAGCTGCCTCATAGTTTGCTCTTTATTTTTTCCAAAAATCATATCTAGGTAAATAAGTATCTATTTAATGAGAAATACATGGTTTGATGGCGAGACATCGAGGTTTGGACGGTGGCTGAGGGCCCCAACTCTAGAGCGCGTAAGCTCACATGCTTGCCGCGTGGTCACCGCGTGACTGTGGCGTTGCCATGTGCTCTGGGCTTCCTAGGCATGTCTAGTGGGTTGGGCACTCCCCAGTTAGGTGCTAGGAAGAAAATCACAACATAAGATTCTCACGAGGAGACCGATCGATGCTCAAACATGAATAAGCAGCCAAGTGTTTGATTTGCGGTACAGAAAATGCACATGGCTAATGGGCGTGAGTTTTGGCTGAGGATGATCAGTTACTAAGAAGACCGTCTTCACAAATTTTCACCTCAAAAGGAGGAGCCTAGGTGGTATTTGCTTTAAAAAGTACCACACTGGACATAAATACGAATGTTGAAGCTGGGCTCAAAATAATGAATGGATTGAGCTAGCATTTGGTGGAGGATGGTTATTTGGGCATAGGAAAGCACTGTAGAAAATGGATACCATTTGGACATGCCAAAGTGGTACTTCCTTCACAAAGTGCTGCTTTGAACAGAATAGGAAAATGAATATTTTCGAATTATTTTTGAACTAGGCAAGGAATGTTTTTGACATATTTGATGAAGATATGATCCAAAACATTTATGAG
>NW_025231170.1:6588-7142 GCF_018294505.1 Triticum aestivum
CGCGAGGCGACCGACCCAAATTTAAGCCGATTGACCGGCACCTAACAGCCGCCTTTTGGAAAGTGGTATAGTCCAGTATTGCAACACAGATTTGTATGCATTTAAAAAAATCAGAGATTTGGGTCCAAATTTTGTATTTTCGAGCATGAGTCAGCCAGCCAATGAGAAGCGAGGAACCACCTCCACGCGGGTCACCAAGTTGGACACGATCTGAGCCATCCATCACGCGCCCACCCAACGGTTGATCTTCTCCTGAAAAACCAAAACCCTAACCCACCTACCCACCCACCCTTTCTTTCTCCAAATCCGATCCATCCCCACCTTCCTCTCCCTCGTCTCCTCTCTTCATCTCCCTCGTCTCCCACCGACGCCATCCCCACCCACCACCGACGCCATCCCCACCCACCACCGCTGCCCCCACCCACCGCCGACCCCCTTCCCTCGCCTTCATCCCCCATATCCACTAGGCCAGGCGCGGCCATGGCATCCCCCCTCCTCCTTCTCTGCTGGGGTTAGGATTTCCACCTAACCCTCCCCCGTTCTGGCAGCCACGT
>NW_025231170.1:8147-11919 GCF_018294505.1 Triticum aestivum
TTTTTGGCAATGCTCTACTATTTTTAAAAATATCGTGTCAAACATACATTTTCTTGATATTCTCTTTTTAAAACATTTTGCCACTTGTCCATCAGTTTGGACTTTTGGATTGAATGAATTGGCTGGTACACAAATTTAATATGGTGTAGAGCCAACAAGAGGTCTTGAGTTCCAAGACCCGGCAAAAACACTATCAAGTAAAAATAGTTGCAATCTAAAGTAGACCCACATTATTGCTGCTAAGGATTCCCTGCCTGGGAAGGGAGTTCATATTGAATTCCTCCTCCGCTGTCTGATGCTTTATGTCTTATGGTCGACTATCTTTTCTTTTCCAATCGTATGTGTTTCAACTGTTGTGTGTTTAGCGATGTGCCATCTGATGTCATTTAAGCTGTAGAGTTTTTGTTTGCTGTTGTTTATCTTTCTTTCATGAATTATCTTTTTTGCTAATAGAAAGGGCAGTGCTAGTTAATAAATGAAGTTGCATGCCTTTGCTTCTTCTTTATATACGTGATTTCATATGGATATAATATGTTGTTCATTAAAATTTAGATGTTGACCAAGAATATTACTTTTGTTTTACTTCTGCATTTGTCATTGCTAAGGTCTGATGCAGATACACTTTCGATAGAACAACTTCATGTTTTGAACCAATTCAATTCTGCAAAAAATTAAATGTCTCAGTTTTAATATGCAAAGAATGACATCAGGCATTCATCAAGCTGTGCTACTACCACAAGATAGACTGCTTGTTCCATTCATATGAGAATGTGCTACTGCCACGTTGATTAGGATGAGTGTACCATGCATGCTTTCCTTATTCAACATGATATGTGTCTATATGGGTTGATGTACCAAATCAAGCTGGGTTTGTCCGCCCTCTTGAAGCATATGTAGAATTGCTATATAGGTTGTAGAGGGACATGCATGGGGAAAATTTGTTCTTGTTCCGAGTTAGATTGCCATTTATGCATAGTACCAGTTCGCATGTGCAATCCCTTATTTATTTTCCAGAATGTCTTGAACTGTCGAACATTCTTCTTTAATTGTGTGATGTTATGTACTGTGGTACCTAAATGTTATTAAATGATTAATTCAGCATGCTTATGAGGAATGTTGATTATTTTTGTGCATTAGCTTCTGCTGGGATTTTTGGGTCGATTTGTACCCATTGGTCCATTATGGTGGTGATCCTCTTTATTTTATTGGCTGAATAAGCTTGATCTTGGAATGATCATGTGTATTGGAACGTACAAGATCATGTGGAATTAGTTAAGTTGGTATACATTTGTTGCATGCTCCATTAGTCGTTTATACTTGAAACCTGGCCTATCATTTTTAATAAATATTACATCATCAAAGTTGTTTTATGCATGTTGCGGGTAACTGCATACTCTCTCCTAACAGTTTTATTACTTGTTGTATGCAGGCTGATTGGAGCCTACAATCAGGCTATTTTTTTCTCCTTTAAACGCCTATTTTTTTTTTTATATCAGGTGCTCCTTGAGCTGTCTAAGAACAAGCAGACCAACATTTCACCATCTTCGGCCGCCCCAGGGTATTTCATCTCTTTGGCCTCTTCCAGCACTATCTTATTTGTTCCTGACTATAAATATTGATGCATGTGCCCTGTTTTAAAGTGGAAAATCATTTGCTTGTAGCTTGTACTGTCCATCTGTTGTGTTAACTTGCACTGTGCTGGTACTTATCATTTGCAAAATATATCTCCGTTTTCGCTATTATGAGAATCTCATATGCATTGTTTCCTGTTAAATCTAAAGTTTTGCAGCAATTTTTCATCGTTATGAGAATTTTATATTCATGAATTCACTTGATTATGTTTCTAAAATATCATAATCTTTTATTTCCAGATGCTGGCCTTCAGTCTTCAGGAGTTGGAGCTCTAGGAAGAAGAATCCTGAAGAAAACACACATCCAGCAATGTGTTTTAGCTCACTGGACTAGTTATCTGTTTATTTAGTTGTATTTTAGCTAAATACCAGATTTGTACTGTTATCTCACTGTTACCAGATTTGTATTTTAGCTGAAAACCAGATTTATACTGTTACCAGCAATGCGCTTTAGCTCACTGGACTAGTTATCCGTATATCTGTATCATTGTAATTTACTTTGCTTGGCTGTTGTATGAAATATTATTCCTTATTGGCTCTTTTTGAATCAAATTATCTAATTGCACAAATGTAGAAAAACGTGTGGTACAGAAAGAGTGATCCCGGCGACCTACTTTAAAATGAAAAAGAAATAAAAGAAAACTGACAAGTGGGCTGGAAAAACTCTGAGGCCCAAAAAAATGTATACTGTAAAAGACTGTGTCCCAAAAAATGAAATGGCTCTTGGGCTTGGCCCATGTAGCTGGCAAAAAATGAAAGGAAAAAATAATAAATAGGCTGAATTAACGGGCTCGACCCATATAGACACCGAATTGGACCGGGTTGATTCTTATCCACGTCAGCTTGCCACGCTGGATCCAACGTGGCCTGGGGAGGCTGCCAGTGACCAAAAATTTGGTCGTAAAACCAACAACCTTTTACATATCACAAAGAAGGTCATTAATTTCAGTTTATGACGGCCAGCTTTTGACCATCTGTTTTTGGTCACAAAAAGGTCGCAAATGAAAAACAATGACCATTCAATGACCAATAGTGATGGTCACAAGTTGACATATTTCTTTTAGTGAACCATTGCTCTTGTATATCTCTTCGCCCGCTATGTTGTGCATGCACCGTTGGTGGTAAAGCTGGAGGAAAATGTTCCTCCTCCAGGTCCAAGAGGTACCTAGGGAATAGGATGAAGAAAAACGGTCTGTCCAGCAACTTGTGTACTTTGTGTCCAAGGTGCTACATGATGCGGAGATCCGGCATCCCACTATCTAGAATATGTCATATGCCATAATTATTGCCTCTCAAAAGTTACGACACTATTTCCAAGCCCACCCAGTATCGGTACTATCCTCCTTTACCTTGGACCTATCCTCCTAAACAGGAGGCCACAGGACGCAACTCTGAGTGCACTACGGAACTGGCAGAATTCGAGATGCCATAGTGGAATAACAATAAAAAAGCTCCACATGTAAACCAGGCGTACCTTGCAATATTGAGGCAATCTGATTCGGATTCGAAGCCCATGTGATGTTGAGACATGTCCAACATGAAATGTATTGGGCAGTGGAAAATTTTATATTAATTAATGACAGAGTCATAAAGAAAACATACCAGATTGTTGCCATTGTTGTAACTTCTCATCTCTAACATATTGATGGTGTTTAGCATACTGGATAAAACAAGGCAAGCAAAATACTTATGTTGCATATCCTCTTTATATTTCAAAATATATATGAAGTGTTTAGGTGGGATGACGTCTTCAATAAGAATTGGTAATATTCACTTGATGTAGTAATGCACCCAACGATCTGATGAATCAATATGGTTCTAGTCAAATGAACTGATGGCATGAATACATTGTATCAAAATTTGTAATTCACTCATGGATCCTTACGGTAAGGGTTATTGTGCATATGAAATAAATCAACCTCAACTTGGCTTAGGTAGAAATGAGATGTCTGCATCGGTGACATGTAAGTCCAAATAGGGGAATGACTCTGCTAGAAGTGAATTGTTCCATTTACCAAGCCACAGAGATTCATATCCTATGTTTCCCAATCTACATGAACATATCCCCCTAAAAATAATAGTAAGAGTACACTATTCTCAAATCATATTCATCCTCTCAAATTTCTCCTTGCGCACATAAA
>NW_025231171.1:0-2279 GCF_018294505.1 Triticum aestivum
TTTTGCTATTATAAGTTCCTGTAACATGTTGTTTGATAGCTCTAAACATTGCAACCTGATGTTATTTTCTGCAAAGTCTGAATTGTTATTACTTGCAATCTTACCCTGTGTGTTTGAGCATGTTCTAGTGATTTCTGGAGATAGCTCAGTGTTGATGTTTTGTTATGCTTTACCTGTATATCATGCCCATGTCTTTTGTTTTCATGTTGAGATGCTGTAGCATATTGTTTTGATGCTTGCAATATGCCTAGTTGCTATTTTGGGCAGATTGTTGCTATAACTTGTATAGAGTGTGTGTGTTGAACCGTTGCTCCATTTTGAGTGTGCTCTATATGAAACTTGTTTAGAATTGCATGTAGTTTCATATTATCATGTTGCATCCTTGTTTTGAGGTGTTTTCTTAATGTTTGGGTGCATTTTGCATCAATGCCATGTTTAACTTGTTTTGCTCATATCTTCTAGGCCGTAGCTCCGAACTAAATGAACTTTATATGTAACTTGACTAGAATCTCGTGTAGATCATCTTGGTGCATATTAACTTGCTGTTTAACAACTTGAACATAAAGTTTATTCAGATCTGGACCAACTTCGAAATTTGCATATGAGGACTTACCGGAATTGTTATATGTTGTTCCCGGCCTCTTTTAAACTTGCCTTGATGTGTTGCTCTTGTTTGCATCATCCTTTGCCATGAGTAGCTTCATGTAGTTTTGTCATGCATCATGCTTGTTGTGCATCATGCCTTGTTCATGTGTGGTGTGTTTACTATGTTGTGTGTTTCTTCTCGATAGTTCCTGTTTCATTGTGATCGTGAGGATTCGTTCGTCTACGCTTGGTTTGGCTTCATCCGTTCGTCTTCTTCATGTACTCGTTCTTCTTCCTAGCGGGATTTCAGGAAAGATGACCGCTACCCTGGATCTCACTACTATCATTGCTATGCTAGTTGTTTCGTTCTATCGGTATGCTGCGCTACCTATCACTTGTTCTTCAAGCCATCCCAAATTGCCATGAACCTCTAACCTTTGACACTCTTCCTAGCAAACCGTTGCTTGGCTATGTTACCGCTTTGCTCAGCCCTCTTATAGCGTTGCTAGTTGCAGGTGAAGTTGAAGATTGCTCCATGGTGGACAGGATTTTGGTTGGGATATCACAATATCTCTTATATTATTAATGCATCTATATACTTGGTAAAGGGTGGACGGCTCGGCCTTATGCCTGGTGTTTTGTTCCACTCTTGCCGCCCTAGTTTCCGTCATACCTGTGTTATGTTCCCGGATTTTGCGTTCCTTACGCGGTTGGGTGATTTATGGGACCCCCTTGACCGTTCGCTTTGAATAAAACTCCTCCAGCAAGGCCCAACATTGGTTTTACCATTTGCCTCACCACCACCTATACCTTTCCCTTGGGTCGGCCAACCCGAGGGTCATCTTTATTTTAGCCCCCCCGGGCCAATGCTTGTCTAAGTGTTGGTCCAAACCGAGCGATGTCCGGCGCCCCCTGGGCAACCAGGGTCTATGCCAACCCAACGCCTGGCTCATCCGGTGTGCCCTGAGAACGAGATATGTGCAGCTCCTACCGGGATTTGTCGGCACAACGGGAGGCTTTGCTGGTCTTGTTTTACCATTATCGAAATGTCTTGTAAACCAGGATTCCGAGTCTGATCGGGTCTTCCTGGGAGAAGGTATATCCTTCGTTGATCACGAGAGCTTATCATGGGGTAAGTTGGGACACCCCTGCAGGGTATAAACTTTCGAAAGCCGTGCCTGCGGTTATAGGCAGATGGGAATTTGTTAATGTCCGGTTGTAGATAACTTGACACCAGATCCGAATTAAAACGCATCATTCGTGTGTGTAGCCGTGATGGTCTCTTTTCGGCGGAGTACGGGAAGTGAACATGGTTTCTGGGTTATGTTTGACGTAAGTAGGAGTTCAGGATCACTTCTTGATCATTGCTAGCTTCACGACCGTTCCTTTGCTCTCTTCTCGCTCTTATTTGCGTATGGTAGCCACCATATATGCTCAGTCGCTGCTGCAACCTCACCACTTTACCCCTTCCTTTCCCATTAAGCTTTGCTAGTCTTGATACCCATGTTAATGGGATTGCTGAGTCCTCGTGGCTCACAGATTACTACAACAACAGTTGCAGGTACAGGTTATGCGATGATCATGACACGAGAGCAATGCTTGCTTGCGTTGAGTTCTTCTTCTGCTTCTTCGATCAGGGGATAGGTTCCAGGTCGGCAGCCTGGGCTAGCAGGGTGGATGTCGTTTGAGTTTCT
>NW_025231171.1:4973-5984 GCF_018294505.1 Triticum aestivum
GGTGGTTCATGAAGTCCTTTCTCAAGTTTTGCGCCATATTCCCCTTAATCCTTTTCAAGAAGAATAAGTAGTATGTAAATCCATTGCTTGTCATCAATTTAATTTGATGAAGGATAAGCATACAATAAATCTTATTCTTATTTCTTCCAAGTGAGTAATTCCTTTCTTCGGAGTTTGTTCTTAATGAATAAATTCTAATTCCAAGTGCTTTCATCTTTTCTTTTCCGGAGTTCAAATCTTCCTCAGCCATTTCGTCGGAACACCCATCTAAATCATCGCAAGGCTCATTTTATTCTTTCTTCCTTCATTCTATCTCATAATCCTTTTGCTACCGGAGTTCTTCATGGTGGTTCTTCATGATTTAATTCATTCTTCAAGAGTTCATCAAGTTTTTGTTGGTGGAGTTCAAGTATCTTTTCTTCTCGCGTCTCGAAGCGCAAATAATTCTTCATTTTCTTTTGAAGTGGAGTTTTTCATTTCTTCGTTCCTCTCAGCTTTCCAATCATTTCCGTTTGTGGTCGGTTATCACCTCAAAAATTTGAGATGTTATCTATAAGTCCACAACAAGCTTATTCTTTCGTTGTTGATTTTCTCAACAACTCTATTCAATCCTTCTTCTAAGTTCTTTTCATTCTCTTTCAATTCTTCCAGAGGTTTTGTGTCATGTCTTCATCAAGTATCATTCCATCCTCTCAAGCTCGTGTTCTATTCCTCCATGTTTCAGCCGGAGTGCTACCTAAATTCTTTCAGTCTTATTCGTTTCTTATCTCGTTCTAACCGGAGTGGTTCATAGTCTATCTGATTTCGTGAGCTTTCGATTCTCGTCATTCTCGTCGCTCCTCTCTTCTTCTCGAGTGCTCTCGATTCTTTGCTTCTTCTCTTGAGTTCTTGCTTCACCTCATCCCTTTTTCCCTTCCGTCTCGGTCCTAAGATCTTGGGACGAGATCTCTTGTTAGTGGAGGAGTGTTGTAACACCCCGGATTCGATGCGCCAGGTGTCTACCAGTTATTC
>NW_025231171.1:8343-9023 GCF_018294505.1 Triticum aestivum
ACTAGCACAAGCATGCAAACTAGGCATCGTGATGTTACTGATTTTAGTCCCTGTTCTGCTGTTATTTTGATGCCATGTAAACATGTTGCTACAGAGAGATCCATGCATATTTTGAGATACTTCAGTAAGGATGTTTTGAACTTATGGTTATTGTCTATCCATTCATGCTCCTGTTTGCAATTATGGAGTAGTCTAGCATGTCATTTTCGTGCTCTACTTTTGCTTCAAAATGTTTCCTGGCAGATTGTTTACATGTTATTCAATTTTGCCAAGGTTGCTGTAGTTGATCCTTGCATGCTATGAACTTGTTCTTGCTTTGGTTTGATTCATAAACATGTCTTCTTGCTGATGCTATGCTTATCTTGTCATGCAGTGACTTGTGGTGAGTGAATCGAGCTTGTTAAGTAGGGTACTTGCTATTACTGTTTTGCTAGGCTGAATCTGTTATTTCGTGATGCTATGTAAACCTGCTCCTACAAATCATTCTATGCATAATCTGGAGATGTTCACTAAATATGTTTTGTTCTACATGTTATGCTCTATCCATCCATGCCCCTGGTTGCATTTATAGCCTGCTGTAGCTTGTTGTTTCCTTGCTCCAAAGTTGCTAAATAATGTTGCTGTCAGCCTGTTAACATTAAGTTCAGTTGTTGCCATGCTTGTTGGTAGTGATCCATGTA
>NW_025231171.1:9336-11914 GCF_018294505.1 Triticum aestivum
GTTCGCTTTGAATAAAACTCCTCCAGCAAGGCCCAACATTGGTTTTACCATTTGCCTCACCACCACCTATACCTTTCCCTTGGGTCGGCCAACCCGAGGGTCATCTTTATTTTAGCCCCCCCGGGCCAATGCTTGTCTAAGTGTTGGTCCAAACCGAGCGATGTCCGGCGCCCCCTGGGCAACCAGGGTCTATGCCAACCCAACGCCTGGCTCATCCGGTGTGCCCTGAGAACGAGATATGTGCAGCTCCTACCGGGATTTGTCGGCACAACGGGAGGCTTTGCTGGTCTTGTTTTACCATTATCGAAATGTCTTGTAAACCAGGATTCCGAGTCTGATCGGGTCTTCCTGGGAGAAGGTATATCCTTCGTTGATCACGAGAGCTTATCATGGGGTAAGTTGGGACACCCCTGCAGGGTATAAACTTTCGAAAGCCGTGCCTGCGGTTATAGGCAGATGGGAATTTGTTAATGTCCGGTTGTAGATAACTTGACACCAGATCCGAATTAAAACGCATCATTCGTGTGTGTAGCCGTGATGGTCTCTTTTCGGCGGAGTACGGGAAGTGAACATGGTTTCTGGGTTATGTTTGACGTAAGTAGGAGTTCAGGATCACTTCTTGATCATTGCTAGCTTCACGACCGTTCCTTTGCTCTCTTCTCGCTCTTATTTGCGTATGGTAGCCACCATATATGCTCAGTCGCTGCTGCAACCTCACCACTTTACCCCTTCCTTTCCCATTAAGCTTTGCTAGTCTTGATACCCATGTTAATGGGATTGCTGAGTCCTCGTGGCTCACAGATTACTACAACAACAGTTGCAGGTACAGGTTATGCGATGATCATGACACGAGAGCAATGCTTGCTTGCGTTGAGTTCTTCTTCTGCTTCTTCGATCAGGGGATAGGTTCCAGGTCGGCAGCCTGGGCTAGCAGGGTGGATGTCGTTTGAGTTTCTGTTTGTGTTTCGTCCGTAGTCAGATGATGCTCTTATGTATTGTTATGTTGTATTCATGTGGTATCGTATGCCTTTTGTATGTATCCCCATCTATTATGTAATGTTGATGTAATGATATCCACCTTGCAAAAGCGTTTCAATATGCGGGTCTATCCTTGGTGGGACCTTCGAGTTCCTTTTGGATAGGGTCGCATATTGGGCGTGACAAGTTGGTATCAGAGCCTCGACCGACCCTAGGAGCCCCTTGATTGATCGTGTAGTTTGGCCGATGTTGAGTCTAGAAAAAAACTATTTTCGGAGTCTAGTTATATCGGAGAGTAGAAATTCTTTTTACTCCTCAGCCTCTTCGTCGCTCTGGTGAGGAATCTTGACGTAGGTGTTTTTAATTACTCCTCTTCCCCTTTCAAATTTTTCTTTAGGATCACGCAGTTGGTTTTCCGATCGTTGGTTCTTAGCTCCTTGCATCCGGTGCTTTTCTCGTCAAGTTGACTCGAGCCTCTTCATCTTTGAGTTCAATCCTCAGTTGTTTTCTTTTCCCACCCGCCCTCCCTGTTCTTCTTCTCGGAACCAGAGTCCGTAATCGAGTATCCATCCTACTCGTGTGAAGTTTTTGCTCTCTCTCCTCAATGTTTTCAACCGGTGTTTTCTCTTCAAGATATTCGTCGATTTCCCCTTCTAAGATGATTTTGTTTTCCCGCCCTCCCACCCTTTTCTTCCCGGAGTCTGACTCTCTCTCGACCATCTATTTCATTCATGTGGAGCCTCTTTAGTCTTTCGTCAATTGTTTCAACCGGTGAATTCTCGTTTTGTTCGACATTCTTCATCTCTTTTTCTTCTCTGGTGGACTCAAGTCAAGTTTTTCGGGTTAATCATATTCTTTCCCTCAGCTCAAGTTCCTTCCCTGCTCGTTCGCCTCTCGCCAGTTTATCCTTCCGGAGTATTCAAGACTTCTCAGGAGATTCGTCTGTGTTCTGATTAATTCGAGGTTGTCACCTTATTCAAATATTACAATTGTTCCGGTGCATCATCATCTATCTGCTCAACATCCCTTTCCAACAGTGTTTATTTAGTGGGCCCTAACCCACAGGTCTTTTCCCAGGATCTTACCTGACTCTTCTAATTCTCCCGGAGTTATTCCTAAATTCTTTTCAAGTGTGACGTAAGAATGGATTCCATCAGTCACAGGCCTTCCCCAAGATCGCTTTCAAATTCTTTTCATTGTTGGCTCAACCTCTTCGCTTTTCATTCTCCCGGAGTATCTCAGTAATTTTGGTGGTGTTTCCTCGTCGTCATTTGAAGACCGAAGAAGAGTTTTCCTCTAAATCTTGCCCGTTCTCTCGAAGATTCGTGGTTCTAGCTTCATGTTATCCTCTCGAATTATTCTATTTGTCAGATAATCCTTTTCTTACCCATCCGGAGTATTTCAGGAGTTGATTTCTGTTTCTTTTCACCGGAGGCCATCGTTCCAGAAGAATTCTTCGAACTCACATTTCAGCTACCGTTATCCAATTATCCCGGTGATTCAATCTCTTTCATCAGTCATTTTCGAATTCTTACGGTGGTTCGTTCAAGATTATTTTTCTTTGATTATCATTTTTATCCATTCATTCCTTCAATCCTAC
>NW_025231172.1:0-8443 GCF_018294505.1 Triticum aestivum
TGCAAAGAGGCATTATTTTCATTCGAGGACGTGCCTTCCTCTTTGCCTCCTGCTGTCACTAACATTTTGCAGGAGTTCGCTGACGTCTTTCCACAAGACGTGCCACCGGGATTACCGCCTATTCGAGGGATTGAGCATCAGATTGACTTAATTCCCGGTGCTTCACTGCCAAACCGTGCACCATACCGTACCAATCCAGAGGAGACGAAGGAGATTATGCGCCAAGTACAAGAGCTTCTCGACAAAGGTTATATACGCGAATCCCTTAGTCCTTGTGCTGTTCCTATTATTCTAGTGCCGAAAAAGGATGGTACATCACGTATGTGTGTTGATTGTAGAGGCATTAATAATATTACTATTCGTTATCGTCATCCTATTCCTAGGCTAGATGATATGCTTGATGAATTGAGTGGCTCTACAATATTCTCCAAAGTTGGTTTGCGTAGTGGCTACCATCAAATTCGTATGAAATTGGGAGATGAATGGAAAACAACATTTAAAACTAAGTTTGGATTATATGAGTGGTTAGTCATGCCTTTTGGGTTAACTAATGCACCTAGTACTTTCATGAGATTAATGAACGAAGTTTTACGTGCTTTCATTGGACGATTTGTGGTAGTTTACTTTGATGACATATTGATTTATAGCAGATCTTTGGAGGAACATTTGGAACATTTACGTGCTGTTTTTATTGCTCTACGTGATGCACGTTTGTTTGGTAACCTTGGGAAGTGCACCTTTTGCACCGACCGAGTATCTTTTCTTGGCTATGTTGTTACTCCACAGGGAATTGAAGTTGAAAAAGCCAAGATTGAAGCTATTGAGAGTTGGCCGCAGCCCAAAACGGTCACACAAGTGAGGAGTTTTCTTGGCCTCGCTGGATTCTATAGGCGTTTGGTGAGAGATTTCAGCACCATTGCTGCACCTCTACGGTCACACAAGCCTCGCTGGAAAGTCTCAATGAATTCCACCCATTTAGCATGTCTACGATTCAGTTTAGCTTGACTTTTAATATGTTTCAAAGATTCATGATCAGAATGTATAACAAATTCTTTGGGCCATAAATAATGTTGCCATGTTTCTAAAGTCCGAACAAGAGCATATAATTCTTTATCATAAGTAGAATAATTCAGACTAGGCCCACTCAATTTTTCAGAAAAGTAAGCAACAGGTTTGCCATCTTGTAATAACACACCTCCTAATCCAATTCCACTAGCATCACATTCAAGCTCAAAAGTCTTATTAAAATCAGGAAGTTGGAGTAAAGGAGCATGTGTCAACTTATCTTTCAATACCGTGAAGGCTTCTTCCTGTGCGGTACCCCAAAGAAAAGGCACATCTTTCTTTGTAAGCTCATTGAGAGGTGCAGCAATGGTGCTGAAATCTCTCACAAAACGCCTATAGAATCCAGCGAGGCCAAGAAAACTCCTCACTTGTGTGACCGTTTTGGGCTGCGGCCAACTCCCAATAGCTTCAATCTTGGCTTTATCAACTTCAATTCCCTGTGGAGTAACAACATAGCCAAGAAAAGATACTCGGTCGGTGCAAAAGGTGCACTTCCCAAGGTTACCAAACAAACGTGCATCACGTAGAGCAATAAAAACAGCACGTAAATGTTCCAAATGTTCCTCCAAAGATCTGCTATAAATCAATATGTCATCAAAGTAAACTACCACAAATCGTCCAATGAAAGCACGTAAAACTTCGTTCATTAATCTCATGAAAGTACTAGGTGCATTAGTTAACCCAAAAGGCATGACTAACCACTCATATAATCCAAACTTAGTTTTAAATGCTGTTTTCCATTCATCTCCCAATTTCATACGAATTTGATGGTAGCCACTACGCAAATCAACTTTGGAGAATATTGTAGAGCCACTCAATTCATCAAGCATATCATCTAGCCTAGGAATAGGATGACGATAACGAATAGTAATATTATTAATGCCTCTACAATCAACACACATACGTGATGTACCATCCTTTTTCGGCACTAGAATAATAGGAACAGCACAAGGACTAAGGGATTCACGTATATAACCTTTGTAGAGAAGCTCTTGTACTTGGCGCATAATCTCCTTCGTCTCCTCTGGATTGGTACGGTATGGTGCATGGTTTGGCAGTGAAGCACCGGGAATTAAGTCAATCTGATGCTCAATCCCTCGAATAGGCGGTAATCCCGGTGGCACATCTTGTGGAAAAACGTCAGCGAACTCCTGCAAAATGTTAGTGACAGCAGGAGGCAAAGAGGAAGGCACGTCCTCGAATGAAAATAATGCCTCTTTGCACACAAAAGCATAGCAAACAGATTTGCTGAAATCTAGCTCATCAATATCAGATTTGGTGGCAAATAAACATGCACTTTTCAATTTAATTTCAGAAGCAACACTAGATGGTTTATTATTAGGCTTCATTTGTTGCTCAAATTCTTTTGCCACAATCTGATTTTCACTCTTATTCTTTTCCTGTTGTGCTTTATTAGCTCTATTAATATCATCTTTCAAAATGGAATCAGGAGTCATAGGAAGCAAAGTAATATTTTTATCCTTACGAACAAGAGTATAGTGATTGTTTCTACCATGGTGTACAGAATTTTTATCAAATTGCCATGGTCTACCAAGTAATAAGGAACATGCTTGCATAGGTACCACATCACAATCAACATAATCAGCATATGTAGAGATACTAAAATGCACACGAACAGTACGTGTTACCTTAACCTTGCCGCTGTTGTTGAACCATTGGATGTAGTAAGGATGTGGATGTGGTCTTGTGGTGAGAGAAAGCTTCTCCACCATCTCCATGCTAACCAAGTTGTTGCAGCTCCCTCCGTCTATGATGACGCGCACAGAACGTTCCTTCACAACTCCCTTGGTATGGAACAAATTGTGCCTCTGATTTTGCTCAGCTTGTGTGACCTGCACACTCAAAACACGTTGAGCAACTAAACATTCATACCTGTCAGCGTCTTCAGGAGCCATGTATTGCGTCTCATGATCAGAATCATCTCCACCATGTTCTTCACGTGTAATAAGAGCCAAAGTCTCCTCATCATAGTCACTAGCGGACTCATATCCACCATCCGCGGTAGCAATCATCACACGCGGAGATTTGCATTCTCTCGCATAATGACCTCCTCCCTTACAACGACGACAAATAATATCACTTGTGTGCCCTGTTGATGCCATGGAAGAAGAAGAACATTGTGCAGGCCCCGCAGGTGCGCTCTTGGCAGATAATGGTGGTTGTGCCTGTTTTCTTGTATCACGGCTGGAGGTGGTACCGGATGGAGGTGCTGGTGCAGTTGAAGTAGAAGATGCACGTGGTGTCCATGATGAAGGTCGGCCTGCAGAAAAGTTAGTTCGCCCCAATGCTTGTCGATCCTGCACTTCACGTTCAGCTTTACAAGCAAGATGGAATAAACGAGTGATATTAATATACTCCTTATAGTCTAGAATGGTCTGAATCTCTCTATTTAATCCACCCAGAAAACGTGCAAGCATAGCTTCATTCTCCTCAACAATACCACATCTAATCATGCCAGTTTGTAATTCCTGATAATATTCTTCTACAGAATTTTTCCCTTGTCTTAAACGCTGCAATTTTTGAAGCAATTCACGTTGATAATATGGTGGAACCCAACGCGTACGCATAGCAGTTTTCAAAGCAGCCCAAGTAGTTGGAATAGGATATAATCTACAATGTTCAGACCACCATACACATGCAAAACTAGTGAAAGCACAAAAGGCAGCAGCAACTCGTCTCTCCTCAGGATATTGTAAACATGTAAATCGTTGTTCAGTTTCTAACTCCCAAGTAAGATATATATCAGGAACATATCTACCCTCAAATGGTGGAATATTCAATTTCAGTTTAGGAATATGGACATCATCTCGTACCTGAGGTGGTGGTGCAGGCCTACCATTACGAATATATACCTGAGGTCGACCTGCTGGTGGTGGTACAGGTGGCTGCACGTAGTGTTGATTTTGATCAACCTCACCCTCATAGTCTCCCACATAATCATCCTCCTCCGCATCAGCAGCAGGAGCCACAGAAGTATCAACAGCAGCACCAACAGTTTGGCCAAACGCAAGAGGAACACGGCTTGCTCGGCGGAGGTCTGCTTCGCGACGTGGAGGTAGTCGTTGTTGTTGTTGTTGTTGGAGAGGTGCGTTAGCTGCAGCGGGTGGTGGTGGTCGAAGACGCGCGAGCAATTCATTAAACTTGTTATCGAGCTTTGTTTCGAACGTCTTCTCAAAGCCAGTGATCTTCTCCATGGCCTCTTCAAAATTGTTCAGCACATCTTGCACCTGTTCAGTCATCATTTGCTGAAACTTATCATGAAGCTCCTTGTTTGATAAATTCTCCCAGTCAATCTCGTCGGCTTGTGATCCTGGCATGGTTAGCAGCAATAGAAACACACAAGAATATGATCCTACAGACTACGAACAAGTGGTGGTGGTGGGTGTCACAAATCCGTCAAGCAAATCTCAAATTCTTACCAGTTCTTACCCAGCAGCAGGCGGTGATCGGCAACCGTTGTAGTCAAAAACTCTCAAAGCTTGGATAGAGCGATTACCAGGGAGAGTCAAACGCACGACGTAGATGTATGTGGAGCTGGGAAGGCTTATAATATGGTAGCAAAAAGGGTCAGCAATAATCAATTCAGAGATGCAAAGTTGAATAAACGCTCAACGACGGTACTGTGCTGGTCCTAGGCTAGACTGTGCTAGAGACGCGAGCCTAGAACACTAACAAAATCACGGCGCGACACGTAAACAAGGGAAAAGCACACTCTGGAATTTTTTTTCGCTCTTTTTTTTGCCCTTTTTTTTCACACTTTTTTTTTGCGAAAAATCACTATAATGGCGAGTGTCTCAAAACTCTTCTTAGCTCAAACTGACAGGATGGGCACGAAATTTTTTCGACCAATTTTTTTTTTGACTGCCCGGACCCAAAAACTGGAAACGGGTCAAAAAAAACTTCCTATAATGGCACCTGTCTCAAAACACTCAGAAACACCTAAAAATAGGATAGCCAGAAATTTTTTCGAAAAATGCGTTTTCGAAAAATTTTGGGCCTAAACGGAGCGTGGCTACCCGACTCCGGCAAGGAAACACGAATCGGAATCTAGATGGATCTCGAAAACAAACCTAATATGACAAGAACTCGGATTGGTGGTGGATATATGGTGGTAGATGGCAGCGGTGGTGGTATATGACAGCTGTGGTGGTATATGGATACGGATTCGAAGCGGTGGCGGATAAGCGGTGGTGGTAGATGGCAGGGGTGATGATGATGGTGCGGCGGCGGCGTGACAACTTATGACCAGAACTCGAAACTCTAAAAGACTAGACTCTAAGACCAGCAACTAGAAACGACGATGCAACCGCAAATTCAACAAAGCAAAACCCTAAAAAGATTATGCAAAGGCTCAGATTGGTTCGGATATGATGAACTAACCCTAATTTTTTTTTGTGGCTTTTTCGTGGACTGTAGGTATGAAGAACAGACTCGATCTAAACTACGAAAAACTGTAAAATCTCACCGAGCAACCTGGAAATCTGATACCACTTGATAGAGGCGGAGGTGTCCCGTCTTTCGATGAGATGGTGGATTTCGCTTTGGTGGAAGTCGACTTTGACGATCCGACTACGAACGTGCGAGGACGTCGCGCCTTAGCAATCGCTAAACCAACTCCGAGAGGTTATTGACCACGCCGGAGCACGATCAACCTGACCACGAGGGTCTGTTTCCTGCGAGCAAACGAAGAACAAGCAAGAAACTAAGATTGCAATCTGGATATTGCGAATATAAGATGAAAGCTTTATTGATCAAGGTGGGGTTCTGTGACGCTTTTGTCTGGTCGTTGAACACAAACGAAGTACGCGAAGTTGCAGCTATGGCGAACTTTTAATCTAAACAAAACCCAAAGTCTAAACGATGCCCTAAGAGCTGTATATATGGAGGAAGAGGGGGGAATTTCGTGGCCCTTGGTGGAGGGGTCCGAAATCAACCCTATCTCTTGTTTCCCCACACATACGGACTCTAAAAATAGCCTATACTTATGTATTTCGAAATTACATGGGCCTGGCCCAATAATAAGGTGACGCAGCACCTAAAATAGCATCGGGACGAAATTTATGAAGTGGCATCTTGTATATTTCGTCCAAGGCTTCATGCACCCATTATGGTGGCTTCAAAGTCCTGAAATCATCACTTGTAACTCCGTTATTGTTTCCCTTGCGCATGCCATCATCTCCATGCTTGTTCTTGCTCCAATGTTTATCCTTCTCCAAGCTAGGCCCTTCATTTGTAAGCAAAACAAATGTATCCAATTTAGGCAGCATCATATTCTCATGAACATTAGAATCATTACCAAGAAACGAAAGTACCTGGTAATTTAGTTGGCGTGCACGAGCTCTAGTAATTGGTCCAGTATGTATAGCAGCAGGGGCTGTGGGTGTAACAATTGTATTGATGTCCTCATCATCACTGGCTTTGAGAAGACGTTCGAAACAAAGCTCGATAACAAGTTTAATGAATTGCTCGCGCGTCTTCCACCACCACCGCCCGCTGCAGCTAATGCACCTCTCCAACAACAACAACAACAACGACTACCTCCACGTCGCGAAGCAGACCTCCGCCGAGCAAGCCGTGTTCCTCTTGCGTTTGGCCAAGCTGTTGGTGCTGCTGTTGATACTTCTGTGGCTCCTGCTGCTGATGCGGAGGAGGATGATTATGTGGGAGACTATGAGGATGAGGTTGATCAAAATCAACACTACGTGCAGCCACCTGTACCACCACCAGCAGGTCGACCTCAGGTATATATTCGTAATGGTAGGCCTGCACCACCACCTCAGGTACGAGATGATGTCCATATTCCTAAACTGAAATTGAATATTCCACCATTTGAGGGTAGATATGTTCCTGATATATATCTTACTTGGGAGTTAGAAACTGAACAACGATTTACATGTTTACAATATCCTGAGGAGAGACGAGTTGCTGCTGCCTTTTGTGCTTTCACTAGTTTTGCATGTGTATGGTGGTCTGAACATTGTAGATTATATCCTATTCCAACTACTTGGGCTGCTTTGAAAACTGCTATGCGTACGCGTTGGGTTCCACCATATTATCAACGTGAATTGCTTCAAAAATTGCAGCGTTTAAGACAAGGGAAAAATTCTGTAGAAGAATATTATCAGGAATTACAAACTGGCATGATTAGATGTGGTATTGTTGAGGAGAATGAAGCTATGCTTGCACGTTTTCTGGGTGGATTAAATAGAGAGATTCAGACCATTCTAGACTATAAGGAGTATACTAATATCACTCGTTTATTCCATCTTGCTTGTAAAGCTGAACGTGAAGTGCAGGATAGACAAGCATTGGGGCGAACTAACTTTTCTGCAGGCCGACCTTCATCATGGACACCACGTGCATCTTCTACTTCAACTGCACCAGCACCTCCATCAGGTGCCACCTCCAGCCGTGATACAAGAAAACAGGCACAACCACCATTATCTGCCAAGAGCGCACCTGCGGGGCCTACACAGCGTTCTTCTTCTTCCATAGCATCAACAGGGCACACTAGTGATATTATTTGTCGTCGTTGTAAGGGAGGAGGTCATTATGCGAGAGAATGCAAATCTCCGCGTGTGATGATTGCTATCGCGGATGGTGGATATGAGTCCGCTAGTGACTATGATGAGGAGACATTGGCTCTTATTACACGTGAAGAACATGGTGGAGATGATTCTGATCATGAGACGCAATACATGGCTCCTGAAGACGCTGACAGGTATGAATGTTTAGTTGCTCAACGTGTTTTGAGTGTGCAGGTCACACAAGCTGAGCAAAATCAGAGGCACAATTTGTTCCATACCAAGGGAGTTGTGCAGGAACGTTCTGTGCGCGTCATAATAGACGGAGGGAGCTGCAACAACTAGGCTAGCATGGATATGGTGGAGAAGCTTTCTCTCACCACAAGACCACATCCAGATCCTTACTACATCCAATGGTTCAACAACAGCGGCAAGGTTAAGGTAACACGTACTGTTCGTGTGCATTTTAGTATCTCTACATATGCTGATTATGTTGATTGTGATGTGGTACCTATGCAAGCATGTTCCTTATTACTTGGTAGACCATGGCAATTTGATAAAAATTCTGTACACCATGGTAGAAACAATCACTATACTCTTGTTCATAAGGATAAAAATATTACTTTGCTTCCTATGACTCCTGATTCCATTTTGAAAGATGATATTAATAGAGCTAATAAAGCACAACAGGAGAAGAATAAGAGTGAAAATCAGATTGTGGCAAAAGAATTTGAGCAACAAATGAAGCCTAATAATAAACCATCTAGTGTTGCTTCTGAAATTAAATTGAAAAGTGCATGTTTATTTGCCACCAAATCTGATATTGATGAGCT
>NW_025231172.1:8453-11150 GCF_018294505.1 Triticum aestivum
ACAAATGAAGGGCCTAGCTTGGAGAAGGATGAACATTGGAGCAAGAACAAGCATGGAGATGATGGCATGCGCAAGGGGAACAAGAACGGAGTTACAAGTGATGATTTCAGGACTTTGAAGCCACCATAATGGGTGCATGAAGCCTTGGACGAAATATACAAGATGCCACTTCATAAATTTCGTCCCGAGGCTATTTTAGGTGCTGCGTCACCTTATTATTGGGCCAGGCCCATGTAATTTCGAAATACATAAGTATAGGCTATTTTTAGAGTCCGTATGTGTGGGGAAACAAGAGATAGGGTTGATTTCGGACCCCTCCACCAAGGGCCACGAAATTCCCCCCTCTTCCTCCATATATACAGCCCTTAGGGCATAGTTTAGACTTTGGGTTTTGTTTAGATTAAAAGTTCGCCATAGCTGCAACTTCGCGTACTTCGTTTGTGTTCAACAACCAGACAAAGGCGTCACAGAACCCCACCTTGATCAATAAAGCTTTCATCTTATATTCGCAATATCCAGATTGCAATCTCAGTTTCTTGATTGTTCTTCGTTTGCTCGCAGGAAACAGACCCTCGTGGTCAGGTTGATCGTGCTCCGGCGTGGTCAATAACCTCTCGGAGTTGGTTTAGCGATTGCTAAGGCGCGACGTCCTCGCACGTTCGTAGTCGGATCGTCAAAGTCGACTTCCACCAAAGCGAAATCCACCATCTCATCGAAAGACGAGACACCTTTGCCTCTATCACCCTTGGTATGGAACAAATTGTGCCTCTGATTTTGCTCAGCTTGTGTGACCTGCACACTCAAAACACGTTGAGCAACTAAACATTCATACCTGTCAGCGTCTTCAGGAGCCATGTATTGCGTCTCATGATCAGAATCATCTCCACCATGTTCTTCACGTGTAATAAGAGCCAATGTCTCCTCATCATAGTCACTAGCGGACTCATATCCACCATCCGCGGTAGCAATCATCACACGCGGAGATTTGCATTCCCTCGCATAATGACCTCCTCCCTTACAACGACGACAAATAATATCACTTGTGTGCCCTGTTGATGCCATGGAAGAAGAAGAACGCTGTGCAGGCCCCGCAGGTGCGCTCTTGGCAGATAATGGTGGTTGTGCCTGTTTTCTTGTATCACGGCTGGAGGTGGCACCGGATGGAGGTGCTGGTGCAGTTGAAGTAGAAGATGCACGTGGTGTCCATGATGAAGGTCGACCTGCAGAAAAGTTAGTTCGCCCCAATGCTTGTCGATCCTGCACTTCACGTTCAGCTTTACAAGCAAGATGGAATAAACGAGTGATATTAGTATACTCCTTATAGTCTAGAATGGTCTGAATCTCTCTATTTAATCCACCCAGAAAACGTGCAAGCATAGCTTCATTCTCCTCAACAATACCACATCTAATCATGCCAGTTTGTAATTCCTGATAATATTCTTCTACAGAATTTTTACCTTGTCTTAAACGCTGCAATTTTTGAAGCAATTCACGTTGATAATATGGTGGAACCCAACGCGTACGCATAGCAGTTTTCAAAGCAGCCCAAGTAGTTGGAATAGGATATAATCTACAATGTTCAGACCACCATACACATGCAAAACTAGTGAAAGCACAAACGGCAGCAGCAACTCGTCTCTCCTCAGGATATTGTAAACATGTAAATCGTTGTTCAGTTTCTAACTCCCAAGTAAGATATATATCAGGAACATATCTACCCTCAAATGGTGGAATATTCAATTTCAGTTTAGGAATATGGACATCATCTCGTACCTGAGGTGGTGGTGCAGGCCTACCATTACGAATATATACCTGAGGTCGACCTGCTGGTGGTGGTACAGGTGGCTGCACGTAGTGTTGATTTTGATCAACCTCATCCTCATAATCTCCCACATAATCATCCTCCTCCGCATCAGCAGCAGGAGCCACAGAAGTATCAACAGCAGCACCAACAGTTTGGCCAAACGCAAGAGGAACACGGCTTGCTCGGCGGAGGTCTGCTTCGCGACGTGGAGGTAGTCGTTGTTGTTGTTGTTGGAGAGGTGCGTTAGCTGCAGCGGTTGGTGGTGGTGGAAGACGCACGAGCAATTCATTAAACTTGTTATCGAGCTTTGTTTCGAACGTCTTCTCAAAGCCAGTGATCTTCTCCATGGCCTCCTCAAAATTGTTCAGCACATCTTGCACCTGTTCAGTCATCATTTGCTGAAACTTATCATGAAGCTCCTTGTTCGATAAATTCTCCCAGTCAAACTCGTCGGCTTGTGATCCTGGCATGGTTAGCAGAAGTAGAAACACACAAGAATATGATCCTACAGACTACGAACAAGTGGTGGTGGTGGGTGTCACAAATCCGTCAAGCAAATCTCAAATTCTTACCAGTTCTTACCCAACAGCAGGCGGTGATCGGCAACCGTTGTAGTCAAAAACTCTCAAAGCATGGATAGAGCGATTACCAGGGAGAGTCAAACGCACGACGTAGATGTATGTGGAGCTGGGAAGGCTTATAATATGGTAGCAAAAAGGGTCAGCAATAATCAATTCAGAGATGCAAAGTTGAATAAACGCTCAACGACGGTACTGTGCTGGTCCTAGGCTAGACTGTGCTAGAGACGCGAGCCTAGAACACTAACAAAATCACGGCGCGGCACGTAAACAAGGGAAAAGCACACTCTGGAATTTTTTTTCGCTCTTTTTTTT
>NW_025231172.1:11160-11913 GCF_018294505.1 Triticum aestivum
TTTGCGCTCTTTTTTTTTTGCGCTGCTTTTTTTTTTGGCGAAAAATCACTATAATGGCGAGTGTCTCAAAACTCTTCTTAGCTCAAACTGACAGGATGGGCACGAAATTTTTTTTTGACCAATTTTTTTTTTACTGCCCGGACCCAAAAACTGGAAACGGGTCAAAAAAAACTTCCTATAATGGCACCTGTCTCAAAACACTCAGAAACACCTAAAAATAGGATAGCCAGAAAATTTTTCGAAAAATGCGTTTTCGAAAAATTTTGGGCCTAAACGGAGCGTGGCTACCCGACTCTTTTTTTTTCGAAACCTACTCCGGCAAGGAAACACGAATCGGAAACTAGATGGATCTCGAAAACAAACCTAATAAGCAAAGAACTCGGATTGGTGGTGGATATATGGTGGTGGTATATGGCAGCGGTGGTGGTAGCGGTGGTAGTATATGGATATGGATCGGTGGTGGTATATGGACACGGATTGGTGGTGGTATATGGATACGGATTCGGAGCGGTGGCGGATAAGCGGTGGTGGTAGATGGCAGGGGCGATGATGATGGTGCGGCGGCGGCGTGACAACTTATGACCAGAACTCGAAACTCTAAAAGACTAGACTCTAAGACCAGCAACTAGACACGACGATGCAACCGCAAATTCAACAAAGCAAAACCCTAAAAAGATTATGCAAAGGCTCAGATTGGTTCGGATATGATGAACTAACCCTAATTTTTTTGTGGCTTTTTCGTGGACTGTAGGT
>NW_025231173.1:0-730 GCF_018294505.1 Triticum aestivum
CAACAACAACAACAGCAACAGCAGCAACAACAACAACAACAACAACAACAGCAACAATAGCAACAGCAGCAGCAGCAGCAGCAGTAACAGCAGCAGCAGCAGCAGTAACAGTGTAACATCCCAAATTTTCAATTTGGAATGTTATATATTAGATCATCATGCATATCATATTTTTCTCGCATTTTCCGATCCTAGAAAATTTCACGCAACTCAAGGACCCTCGGAGAGAGTTGGAAGTTTCATTATTTTCATATTTGGTATTTCTCAAATTTTGAAAATAGGATCATTTGGATTTATTTAATTATCTTCATAAAGTTTTTCCTATAAAAAATTTTTAAGAGAGGGAATAATATGACTTTCCCAATATTTAGGAAAAATGAAGATATTATAAATAAATCAAGATTTGGTTTTGGAAGATTTATTTTGCTTAGGCAAAAAAAAATGAGCATTTTAAAAATTTATGCATGTTTGCCGTTTTTAAAGTTCTTTTTGTTCGACTCATTTTTAGGAGTCGGGGAAAATTTGTTTTATTTAATTTGGAGTTCAATTGGTATTTTTTTTAATTCATTTGGTTTAATTTTTTTTTAAAAAAAAACAGCGCCCCCCCTGGGCCAAGGCCCAGCCGGCCCAGCCAGCAAGGCCCGGCCCAGCGCCCCGCCTCCCTCTCCCTCGCGCGCACGCAGCCGCCCGAGCGGGAGCTGCCCCGCCGCCGCACGCTTCCCGGAGTCCG
>NW_025231173.1:1004-8975 GCF_018294505.1 Triticum aestivum
GCCCCTCGCCGCCCCCTCCCGACCCCGCCGGACCTCCCGCCACCCCCGGAGCCCCGCCGGAGCCTCGCCGGCGAAGACCACCGGAGGTAGCCACTGCCCCGCGCCCCGATCCGGTTTTCCCTAAAAAAAAATCGATCCGGTTTATTTAAAAAAAAAACTAGATTGGTTTTATTTTTTTCGGTTTTCTTATTTAACGAACGTTCACCAAACCGTTCGTTTCAATGAATGTGTTCGTTGGATTAGTTCTGTTAACGAACGTCCGTTATTTAAACCGCTCGTCGTTTTTCTTTTATTCGGATTTAATCCGTTATTTCTCTGATTCGATTTCCGATCCAATTTTCAAATCTGTTTTATTTCTTGCTCGTTTATCGGAATCAGGTGATTCAAACGCCTGGAGTTTCGTAACGAAACCGCCGTTCCGACTAACTAACTTTCACAGAGTTTTGCTACTGTGAAATTTTGACCTAATTTCAGATTTCTAAACCGAGTCGTTCTCTCTCGAGTTCCGACTTTCGATGCCTTATTTGATTCGATTCTTTCGCAACCAGGGTTCTTAAGTTGAACTCTCTGGTTAGATCTTTTATTCGAGATTTCCCTGTGCATTAGATGAGTACTTATTGTATGCTTGTTGTTTGTCTGCGTTAGATCACCCGGATTGCGCCGCTTGTTACTTCGAATCTCTAGAACACGCGGATCATCAGCAAGGCAAGTAACACTTGATCATATCTTTCCTACTACCCAGTTTTATTGCATTAGATCAAACCCTCAAACACTTGCATTGTTAGGATCTAATTAAATTGTGGGATTGGGAAGTAGATGAGGTAGTACCTATTACCTGTTACTTATGAAACCTTGGGAGTTACTTCTACGTTTGATTATTATGCTATGCTATGCTAGTAGACGTGGATTGGGTGAGTGATATCCATGACAGATGTGAGATTGATAATTTTAATGGTTTATCTAAGGTGGCAACTTAAACACACATCTGGGTGGATTGAGGCACCTGATGTCTATCAGGACTTGCCTGTTTTTTTTTGGACCGCCACCCAGGCTCAAAGGGATCATAAGATATTTCAAACTGGAAACTTCCGTGTGCAGCCACATGCTACTATGGGCTCTAGCATAGTTGACTAAGTTGTGCGAACTCTTACGGGGTGGACTAGCAGATGTAGGGGATGTAGGTGTACCGGTCTACCCCACATGTAAGGTGCTAGTGCTTCTGAAAGATTATGTCTCGGTCATCCGTTTCTCAAACACCATGCAGTGCGAGAACCAAGCGGAGGCGATCGAGTCATGTGGGAAAAAGTGCGCAAACCTCTGCAGAGTAACAAACTAATCATGATTAGCCGTGTCCCCGGTTATGGACGTTTTGAGTATCTAGTACTTGAATATCATTGTGAATCTCAACATGTTACTTCTAATAAAAGCTATTGGGTTTTTAATGAGTACTTTTAATTGGGATTGAGGATGCTGTCAACCATTCTCAATGTTTAACAACCACCATGATAGTTAAACAAAATTATTCCTTTGATGTAGGGAAAAATTTGCTTTTCGCAAAAACTGTAACCGTAGAGCCTTACCACCAGCCAAATATGCATGTAGTATAGGCTTATTGTTTCATTACTCTCTATGTGTTACACTGCCAGCATATTCCATGTGCTGACCCGTTTTCGGGCTGCAACGTTAATGTTGCAGACTTTTCAGACGACGATTGAGGTGTGTTTAGGTCGTGGTTCTATACTCAGTGATGCCGATGGAGTTGATGGACTCACTTATCTTCCAAGCCTTCCGTTGTTATCGTTATTAGATGGCCTTAAGCCATGATTATTGTAATAAGTTTTTTTTCAGCCATCGATGTAATAAGTGTGTGATTGAAACTCTGCTATAAAACCTCGATGTACTGTGTGGTGTCAGCATTACTGATCCAGGGATGACACCATAGCACAGTAGACGTGATCCATTCGGGTCAGGTCGCTACAGAGATGGTATCAGAGCACACGCTGACTATAGGACACGACCACTAAGTTAAAGCCATAGATCACTACTCTCCTCTCATTTTCTAACTCCTCATCTTTTCTACTCTGTTAGGATGACGAACGTGAAGATTAAGTACACCCAACCGGATGAAGGCACACCATTTGGATTTCACTTGAAGGAAGTTACCAAGTACCTGGACATTGGACTACCAAGTTTCACCGGGACTTTCAACGCCACTCTGCCTGAAGAGGAGCGCTGGAAGATTCACGCTCACGTTCCAGGAAGGACATTCGCCCCAATCACCAAGCCTATAGATAGTGTTTTCAATGCACCAACCTGGAGTCTGGGAAGGAGCATGGCATCTCATATCACCATGGGACGCATTGGAGAAGTTTATCAAGAAGACCTCAAGGACACTATCTACCAGATTTGCGGACGCCGAGATGACAAATGGGACATAGTTAGTACCAAGAAGGATAGGTCCATTGCAGCTTTTATCCAGGAGTTAAACCAGCACATTCGACGCCAGGAAAACCAGATGTGCAATGATATGTTGGAGTTGCAGAAAGCAAAGGCAAGGATCATCGAGCTAGAAGGAGAACTAAAGTCTACACGCAAGGACTACATGGACGAGATCGTAGCTCTAGCAAGGCACAATTGCGATCTTAAGCAGGAGATTGAATAACTCAAGAAGAAGTTAGCATCCCAGGAGGACGACAAGTACGTCGCATGTCCGGACAACTACATCATCCTCGACGACACCGATTCGGATCCAAGTGAACCCGATTTTGAAGACGAAGCTGGAGCAGACATCATGGAATCTTCCACCGGTTCAAATTAGTAGATGACCACCACATATTAGTAGTATTTCCCCCCCATGTAAACATTATAGTACACGCACTTGCGATAGTTAGATCATTGTAAGCCTTGTTTGATTGAATGGAGTGATTTTGTGTGCATTTGCTCATGTGCATTTGGGTAGTGATTCCCCTTAGACCTCATTCTATTCTAAATTTCTCTTCTTTTCTAAACCCATCAGATGCCTCCGAGACGTGACCCTGAATTCGTTTTCCCGCCAGAGATCACCCAACTGATCCAGCAACAGAACACCCTGATTCAAACATTGGTGCAGAACCAGGGCAACAACAACAACAACCCACCACCACCACCTGCGGATCATTTGACTCGTTTCCTTAGACTAAATCCGCCGGTGTACTCTAGTAGCACCGAGCCGATTGTAGCAGATGATTGGCTCCGCAAGATAGGAAGGGAGTTGACCACTGCAGGATGCACAGATGGAGAAAGAGTGAAGTTTGCAGCACATCAGCTTGAAGGACCCGCAGCCGCATGGTGGGAGAATTTCACAGCCACTTACCCGGTAGACACTGTCACATGGGATCAATTTCAGCAAGCTTTTCGCACTGCCCATGTTTCAGCAGGAGCTATGGCCATAAAGAAGCGTGAGTTTTACAACTTACGCCAAGGAGGAAGGACTGTTGGCCAGTATGTGGAGGAGTTTAGTAAGTTAGCCCGTTATGCCCCAGATGACGTTGCTACGGATGTAGCTAAGCAAGAGAAGTTTCTGGAAGGACTGAATGATGAACTAAGCATGCAGTTGATGGTAGCAAATTTCAATAACTACCAGGAGTTAGTAGACCGAGCCCTTATGATTGAAGGAAAGCAGCAGCAAATTGAGAACCGTAAGAGGAAGTATGGACAGGGGAAGTATAACTCTGGAGCCCAGCAGAAGCCCCGTTTTACCCCTAAACCGGGATTTAAGTTTCAGCACACCCATGGAGGAGGTAGCTTGCACAACCATAATGGCCACAAGAATGGTAATGGGAATGGAGGAAGCAACGGCCAGAACCGAACAACCCCATCAACCCCAACCAAGAGAGACCTGAGTCAAGTCACCTGTTTCAAGTGTTCGAAGACCGGACATTATGCCAATGAATGTCCTGAAGGCCAGAATGGAAATGGCAATGGAAGCTCTGGAAAGAAGCCCAACCCTTTCAATAGGGGACAGGTGAACCACATTGATGTGGAGGAGATTGAAGATCAGCCCGATGCAGTAATCGGTAAGTTTTTGGTTAAGTCATTTACTGCACTCGTTCTTTTTGATACTGGTGCATCGCATTCATACATATCAAGGGGATTTGTGGAAAAGTATAGCCTGCCCACTAGGATCCTTAAAACACCTATGCTAGTAAGCTCGCCAGGAGCAGAATACATGGCCAGACAAGGATGTTTTCAAGTACCATTGAGTATAGGAAGGCATGTATTCCCAACGGATTTAATTATTCTGGAATCCCAAGGTCTGGATGTGATTCTTGGTATGGATTGGCTGTCGATGTATGGAGGAAACATCGATTGCGCCAGTAAGACAATTTTGCTTACCACACCAGAAGGAAGAAGGATCAAGTATGTATCCCGGCATGTGCCAAACAGGACACAAGTGAATTGCTTATCAGGAGTGGTGCAGGAGGAAGTACCAGTGGTAAAGGATTTTCCTGATGTATTTCCTGAGGAATTACCAGGCATGCCACCGGATAGAGACATTGAGTTTTTGATTGAGTTATTGCCAGGTACAGGCCCAATATCGAAGCGACCGTACCGGATGCCAGCAAAGGATTTGGTGGAAATTAAGAATCAGATTAAGGAGTTATTGGATAAAGGTTACATTCGCCCAAGTTCTTCACCTTGGGGATCACCCGTTTTGTTAGTGGAGAAGAAGGATGGATCTTTGAGAATGGTTGTTGATTATCGTGAATTGAATGCGGTAACAATCAAGAACAAGTACCCACTACCAATGATAAATGATCTGTTTGATCGTTTGCAAGGAGCCAAAGTGTTTTCCAAGATCGACTTGCGATCAGGGTACCATCAGTTGAAGATTCGGGAGCAAGACATACCCAAGACTGCATTTACCACGAGATATGGACTGTACGAGTATACCGTTATGTCATTTGGATTGACTAACGCACCTGCCTATTTCATGAACCTGATGAACAAAGTGTTTATGGAGTTTTTGGATAAGTTCGTCGTGGTGTTCATAGATGACATTTTGATTTTCTCGAAGAATGAAGAGGAACACAAGGAACACTTGCGATTGGTTTTGGAGAAATTAAGAGAACATCAGTTATACGCCAAGTTCAGCAAATGTGAGTTTTGGCTAAAGGAAGTTGGATTTCTTGGACATGTTATATCCGGAGAAGGAATAGCAGTTGACCCCACAAAGGTTGAGACCGTAACTAATTGGGAAGCACCAACGACAGTTGGAGAGATTCGGAGTTTTCTTGGACTCGCAGGATACTACCGAAGATTCATTGAGAATTTCTCAAGGATTGCTAAGCCTATGACTGAATTGTTGAAGAAGGATAACAAATTCATATGGACTGAGGACTGTGAGGCAAGTTTTCAGGAGTTGAAGAAAAGATTGGTTACCTCACCAGTTTTGATATTGCCAGATCAGACTAAGGATTATGAGGTGTATTGCGACGCTTCACGTCGAGGACTTGGAGCAGTGCTTATGCAGGAAGGAAGAGTTGTTTCGTATGCTTCACGACAACTTAAGCCCCATGAGTTGAATTATGCCACTCATGATTTGGAGTTAGCAGCCGTTGTGCATGCCCTGAAGACGTGGAGACATTTTCTCATTGGAAATCATTGTGAAGTATATACGGATCACAAGAGTCTGAAGTACATCTTCACACAGAAGGAATTGAATCTCAGACAAAGGAGATGGTTAGAACTTATCAAGGATTATGATATGAGATTGCATTATCATCCCGGAAAGGCTAATGTCGTAGCAGACGCATTGAGCCGTAAGAGCCACGTCAATACCCTAATGATGGGAGGAATACCCAATGAGTTAGCCGAGGACCTTCGAGAGCTATGTTTGGAAATAGTTCCGAGAGGCTATGTAGCAACATTGGAGATTCAGTCGACACTGATGGATAAAATCAGAGAAGCCCAAAAGGCAGATAAGGAAGTTGCCTCTATAAAGGAGAAAATGGGCAAAGGAAAGGCTAAAGGATTTCGTGAGGATGAACACGATACCCTATGGTTTGAAGACTGTGTTTATGTGCCCAATAACCCAGAAATCAGGAAGTTGATTTTACAAGAAGCCCATGATTCACCCTATTCGATTCACCCAGGAAATACCAAGATGTATTTGGATTTGAAGAACACTTTCTGGTGGACCGGAATGAAGAAGGATATTGCGGAGTATGTAGCTATTTGCGATGTATGTCAGAGAGTAAAGGCAGAACATCAGAAGCCAGCAGGATTGTTACAACCGTTGCCGATACCCGAATGGAAGTGGGATAAACTAGGCATGGATTTCATCACAGGTTTGCCAAAGACCCATTCAGGATATGACTCGATTTGGGTTATAGTCGACCGTTTAACAAAGGTAGCTCATTTCATTCCAGTCAAGACTACCTATAGCAGTGCTAAGTTGGCAAAGATATACATGACCAGAATTGTGTGTTTACACGGAGTTCCGAGGAGCATCGTATCAGATAGAGGAACCCAGTTTACCTCGAAATTTTGGAACCAGTTGCACAAGACATTGGGAACTAGATTGGAATTCAGTACAGCTTTCCACCCACAGACCGATGGACAGACTGAGAGAGTCAACCAGATTTTGGAAGATATGCTGAGAGCTTGTGCACTAGATTACGGATCTAGCTGGGATGTTAATTTGCCGTATGCAGAATTTTCCTACAACAACAGTTACCAAACCAGCTTGAAGATGGCACCTTTCGAGGCTCTGTATGGAAGAAGGTGCAGGACACCGTTGTCCTGGAATGAAGTTGGAGACCGTCAATTCTTTGGACCAGATTTGATTAAGGAGTCTGAACAGAAGGTTAAGTTGATTTGAGACAGGCTCAAGGTAGCCCAGTCCAGACAGAAGAGCTATGCCGATTCAAAGCGCAAAGCGATTGAGTATGAAGTTGGAGACAGAGTATATCTTAGAGTATCCCCGCTTCGAGGAGTTAAGCGTTTTGGAGTTAAAGGAAAGTTAGCACCCCGTTTCGTTGGACCATATGAGATTTTGCAACGTATGGGAGAAGTCGCGTATAAGTTGGAACTACCAAAAGGACTGTCAGGAGTTCATGATGTATTCCATGTTTCTCAGTTGAAGAAATGTCACCCAGAGATAGCAGAGGTACCGTTTAGAGACACAGTGCCACTAGAAGCAATTCAGTTATGAGGAAAAACCTGTTAAGATTCTCGATTATGCCAGCAGAGTTACCCGCAGCAAAGTTATCAAATTTTGTAAAGTTCAGTGGAGCCACCACACTGAGGATGAAGCCACCTGGGAAAGAGAGGAAGGTTTGCTCAAGGACCACCCTCACCTATTTTCTAGCCAACCCGAATCTCGAGGGCGAGATTCATCTTAAGGGGGTAGGTTTGTAACATCCCAAATTTTCAATTTGGAATGTTATACATTAGATCATCATGCATATCATATTTTTCTCGCATTTTCCGATCCTAGAAAATTTCACGCAACTCAAGGACCCTCGGAGAGAGTTGGAAGTTTCATTATTTTCATATTTGGGATTTCTCAAATTTTGAAAATAGGATCATTTGGATTTATTTAATTATCTTCATAAAGTTTTTCCTATAAAAAAATTTTAAGAGAGGGAATAATATGACTTTCCCAATATTTAGGAAAAATGAAGATATTATAAATAAATCAAGATTTGGTTTTGGAAGATTTATTTTGCTTAGGCAAAAAAA
This sequence comes from Triticum aestivum, assembly GCF_018294505.1. Classification (NCBI taxonomy): domain Eukaryota; kingdom Viridiplantae; phylum Streptophyta; class Magnoliopsida; order Poales; family Poaceae; genus Triticum; species Triticum aestivum. The sequence goes on from NW_025231173.1 coordinate 8,730, forward strand.
AATGAGCATTTTAAAAATTTATGCATGTTTGCCATTTTTAAAGTTCTTTTTGTTCGACTCATTTTTAGGAGTCGGGGAAAATTTGTTTTATTTAATTTGGAGTTCAATTGGTATTTTTTTTAATTCATTTGGTTTAATTTTAAAAAAAAAACAGCGCCCCCCCTGGGCCAAGGCCCAGCCGGCCCAGCCAGCAAGGCCCGGCCCAGCGCCCCGCCTCCCTCTCCCTCGCGCGCACGCAGCCGCCCG
>NW_025231173.1:9707-11911 GCF_018294505.1 Triticum aestivum
GGAAGCCGCCGCCGCCGCCGTTTCCCGCCGTCGCCGGAACCCTCGCCGCCCCTCGCCGCCCCCTCCCGACCCCGCCGGACCTCCCGCCACCCCCGGAGCCCCGCCGGAGCCTCGCCGGCGAAGACCACCGGAGGTAGCCACTGCCCCGCGCCCCGATCCGGTTTTCCCTAAAAAAAATCGATCCGGTTTATTTAAAAAAAAAACTAGATTGGTTTTATTTTTTTCGGTTTTCTTATTTAACGAACGTTCACCGAACCGTTCGTTTCAGTGAATGTGTTCGTTGGATTAGTTCTGTTAACGAACGTCCGTTATTTAAACCGCTCGTCGTTTTTCTTTTATTCGGATTTAATCCGTTATTTCTCTGAGTCGATTTCCGATCCAATTTTCAAATCTGTTTTATTTCTTGCTCGTTTATCGGAATCAGGTGATTCAAACGCCTGGAGTTTCGTAACGAAACCGCCGTTCCGACTAACTAACTTTCACAGAGTTTTGCTACTGTGAAATTTTGACCTAATTTCAGATTTCTAAACCGAGTCGTTCTCTCTCGAGTTCCGACTTTCGATGCCTTATTTGATTCGATTCTTTCGCAACCAGGGTTCTTAAGTTGAACTCTCTGGTTAGATCTTTTATTCGAGATTTCCCTGTGCATTAGATGAGTACTTATTGTATGCTTGTTGTTTGTCTGCGCTAGATCACCCGGAATGCGTCGCTTGTTACTTCGAATCTCTAGAACACGCGGATCATCAGCAAGGCAAGTAACACTTGATCATATCTTTCCTACTACCCAGTTTTATTGCATTAGATCAAACCCTCAAACACTTGCATTGTTAGGATCTAATTAAATTGTGGGATTGGGAAGTAGATGAGGTAGTACCTATTACCTATTACTTATGAAACCTTGGGAGTTACTTCTACGTTTGATTATTATGCTATGCTATGCTAGTAGACGTGGATTGGGTGAGTGATATCCATGACAGATGTGAGATTGATAATTTTAATGGTTTATCTAAGGTGGCAACTTAAACACACATCTGGATGGATTGAGGCACCTGATGTCTATCAGGACTTGCCTGTTTTTTTTTGGACCGCCACCCAAGCTCAAAGGGATCATAAGATATTTCAAACTGGAAACTTCCGTGTGCAGCGACATGCTACTATGGGCTCTAGCATAGTTGACTAAGTTGTGCGAACTCTTACGGGGTGGACTAGCAGATGTAGGGGATGTAGGTGTACCGGTCTACCCCACATGTAAGGTGCTAGTGCTTCTGAAAGATTATGTCTCGGTCATCCGTTTCTCAAACACCATGCAGTGCGAGAACCAAGCGGAGGCGATCGAGTCATGTGGGAAAAAGTGCGCAAACCTCTGCAGAGTAACAAACTAATCATGATTAGCCGTGTCCCCGGTTATGGACGTTTTGAGTATCTAGTACTTGAATATCATTGTGAATCTCAACATGTTACTTCTAATAAAAGCTATTGGGTTTTTAATGAGTACTTTTAATTGGGATTGAGGATGCTGTCAACCATTCTCAATGTTTAACAACCACCATGATAGTTAAACAAAATTATTCCTTTGATGTAGGGAAAAATTTGCTTTTCGCAAAAACTGTAACCGTAGAGCCTTACCACCAGCCAAATATGCATGTAGTATAGGCTTATTGTTTCATTACTCTCTATGTGTTACATTGCCAGCATATTCCATGTGCTGACCCGTTTTCGGGCTGCAACGTTAATGTTGCAGACTTTTCAGACGACGATTGAGGTGTGTTTAGGTCGTGGTTCTATACTCAGTGATGCCGATGGAGTTGATGGACTCACTTATCTTCCAAGCCTTCCGCTGTTATCGTTATTAGATGGCCTTAAGCCATGATTATTGTAATAAGTTTTTTTTCAGCCATCGATGTAATAAGTGTGTGATTGAAACTCTGCTATAAAACCTTGATGTACTGTGTGGTGTCAGCATTACTGATCCAGGGATGACACCATAGCACAGTAGACGTGATCCATTCGGGTCAGGTCGCTACAAACAGCAACTCCAACAGCAACAACAGCAGCAGCAGCAGCAACAACAGCAACAACAACAAAAGCAGCAACGACGACAACAACAACAACAACAACAACAACAACAACAACAACAACAACAACAACAACAACAACAACAACAGCAACAACAACAGCAACAACAACAGCAAAGGCAGCAACAA
>NW_025231174.1:0-2448 GCF_018294505.1 Triticum aestivum
TAGTTATTAACATCATTGTAACCCGCTGTTGCAGCAGCAAAGCAGTTAAACAAACAAGTAGATATTTAAGTTAAGGCAAACAGGTAATTCTTAACAGTAAGTATCAAACACAATTTTGCAATAAGTGGCTAACTAAAATTCTGATAAGCAGGTAACTGAACTTACGCTAGTTCTTTGTACAGGCACACTGCAACTTCTTTTTCACTTACAAGGTTGTACGAAGGAGTCCATGGCATCAATTGCTTGGATACGCAATCCCAATACTTCTTTCTTCCCACACTCCATTGGTGCGTCCTTGATATGTTATATGAGGATGTGTAGTCAGACTAGTTGTAGCCACACACATCACACTGGCTTTTACTGTATATTTCATGCGATTACTTTTGGCATATCGAGATCTAAGCAATCTACATATGATGAAAAGACTGGCATCCTTCACATTATTGACGAACTCAGTTCATAGAAACAAGCAATTCAACCATTCCGTGGGTAAATCATAAGCGCCACTGGAATATTTTTCACTACCCAATCATACACGCAAAAGGGGCGATGCCACCATAGGGGCTGGTATAGGCGGCCGCCTCAGGTGGCTGGAAAGTGTGCACCTAGTTTGAGTCGTCTAGGTTGGCCCACGCTAGTTTTGTTCATCTCAACGCACGAGCAGGCAATGTAAAAAATGAAGAAAAATGTTTCAATTTGGATGGGACAATAACATAAGTGCAAGGCGGGCCCTATTGCAGGCTCGCGGCCCAAACGAGTGCCTCCCATATCGATCGACAACAGGAAAAATCCCAATTCATTCGCTCCAGCCTACAGTCTAGTTCGCTCCTAACCTAGCCGCCGCTGGAAAGACCGACACAGCACTTCCTCGTGCCCTCGTTGGAGGGCGGTCACCGGGCTTCAAGCAAACGGAAGGACAAGAAGATGAAGATCCAACCCTGGGTGTAGCCTGCGAGGGAGGCAGCGACGCCAGCATGGGCATGGCATCGACCTTGTGTAAACGGACAGTCGCAACTTGAAAGAGTAGCATGCGCAACGAGCAGGTACATCACATCACTGATTATATCTAATTCAACTCTTCAATTTCTGGCCAATAGTTAAACCTGACGGTGTTGTAAAACTGATTGTATGTAGGGAATCTATGAGAAAATGAAACCAATTTCTACTTATTTTATAACTCCCCAATCAATACTAAACTGACTAAATCTGATGTATCTAATCAAGTTTCCGGTGCAAACACACAAGCTCATGTTGTTCTTGAGCCTGAAGTGTCTAATGAACAGACTACTAATGAAGGATTTGATGCAAACATTTTACATGCTCGTGGTGATGAACATATAGTGTCTAATGAGGGATCTAATGCAAGCATTTTGCAAGCTCATTGAAGGATTTAGTGTCTAATGATGATCTGCTATGTTGAGAGAGACAGAGATTTGCAGGCATTGATGACAAGCAAATTATAGTGCATTTTCATAGCTTGAGGAAACGTCGAGGCCATCTACCAGAAAGTCCCTGTATCATGACAACATAGCATAAATACTTTTCTAATCTGTTGTTTGAAACTATTGGCATACTTGTGCAGGATAGATATATTGATATGTAGTTTGCGCATTGGTTATAGGTGCAATTACACTTCGATATTTTCAGCCAGAGAACGAATAATTCAAGCAGGTACAGACCATGTTTGTAGTCCACCATGTTGCATTTTGTGTTTTTTGGTGCTTGCATCATTTAGTGTTTATAATATGAACTACTTTGGATCATTAGCTGGTTTTCAAAGTGAATGTAGCTTCACATTTCTCAAGTTATGTTGGTTTCCGGAGTGCACGTGCCTTCATATTTTTTAAGTTAAATGTCCGCCCCTAGTAACTTGAATTCATGGATCCACCACTGCACACAAATCATACACGAATGCCAGCACGAATTAAATGAAATGCAAGGACTTACGCTAGCTCGTTGTATAGGCTCACTGTAGTTCTGCTTGTGCTTGGGATGTTCCATGTACAAGTCCATGTTACCACTTTCTTGGATGTGCAGGCCTTGTGCTCCTTGCATCCCCCTCTGCATTTTTGACACGGCGAATGGTTGATCAAATAAGAGGAATTGACCTTGATGTTGTACCGGAGGACAGATACTTACAAGGTTATACGGGTGTGCAGGATGTGTACCAGATCCCGTAGCGCCGTCATGCTTCGCTAAAAAATGGATTTGCTTGTTTCAGATGATATCTCTAGAAGAAATAAGAGTTAAAGTCAGAGTTGCATAGGCGTGTAAGCTAAGAGAGCAGTGAAAGGATATCCAAACATCGTCGGAACAATGCACAAGGGAGTGATGTGTGGATACCTAGTTCGGGTCGGCATTTGGGCATGCTCGCCTAGCTAGAGTGCGGGTCACTTTAGAGCCGTTGAGGGTGATGCACTGGCGTTGGCTGGCCGCGCACGAATGCAG
>NW_025231174.1:4365-4944 GCF_018294505.1 Triticum aestivum
ATATTAAGTCTCGTACTATGTACATTCAAATGTTGTTTTTAGCCCACCCCGCACACACGCTACATACTTCCTGTATCGGTCAATCTTCCTCTCCTAACCACCTTAGGAAGCTATCGGTTTCCAACACATGTTCATTCTTTCTCTCCATGTTTCGATCTCTAAGTCTGTCAACTACACAACCCCTGTACCTCACACACCCGCCATTGCACCCCATGCCGAGCTCTCTCTCCGTCCCTCTCCCTCTCACCCTCTCGCGCTAAATACATGCATTGCCTATCTAGCCCCCCAACCTCTCGTGCACACGCATGCACGTTGTCTATCTAGGTCAATCCCTCGAGACTGTCTCACTCTTTCTTCCGCACGGCGGGCCACACTCGCTCAATCTCGCTCTCTTTATCTGAGTCTCGTTTAACCTCGTTTTCTTTCACACACAAATGATATATCTCCCTGTTCGGGCCTCGAACGACACACTCTATACTCTCTCACGCAGATTTTCTATCTAGGTCAGTCTATCCAAGCCGCCCCCACTCTTTCGACCTCATGGCGGGCCATGCTCACTCAATCTCTCTCTCTCTCTCT
>NW_025231174.1:7366-8130 GCF_018294505.1 Triticum aestivum
TTTACTGAAAGCGTACTTTGGCAAATACGCTTCCACTCTGAACCGTTTTTCTGTATTTTTCTGCAAAGCCCCCGGGAAGTTTTCTCTTTCATTACAGATGAGTCCTTGGGTTAAAACCCTTATAACTTTTTAACAGAAAGAAATTTTTGAATGATTCTTTTTCTGTCCTCTTCAAAATTTTGTCTAGTTTTTTATAATATTTATTTGAAAAATATTTAGAACACTTTTCTGTACACTCATGGTATTTATGTTGCGTGCGTATCTTTTCTTATACCATAGATACCGGAGGAGGTGACGGAGCTGCAAACCTCGCACAGTTAGACTCCGACTACACCGAACTAGGCAAGCATGTTTGAACTCTTGATATGATGAGTGTTGTTGCGTGTTTGCATTTTAGTATGATCATGGCAGGTTTATGAACAACTATTTGAATGTTATATTTCATATACATAATTGAAAAGTAAGTTTCGGTAAGCATTATGTTGTTGGATACATATTTGCATAGCCATGTGTTGGCATGAGGATGGGTAAGATGGCAGTGTTGTGACATGCCAGTCTTATGCCAGATTATTTGACTTCCGTGTCGTCATGACACTAATCACATTCCCATTCATTCCTTCCTATACTGTCACATGTTTTCCAAAAGGAATATGGCATAGTAAGTTGTAAATCGTTTTCCTGGTACACACCAATAGAGAGACCGGGGTGAGGGTTCCATGGCCCTGGATTAAAGCCCGTCATCCGGTCAGGGGGCATGGGTGTTT
>NW_025231174.1:9748-11907 GCF_018294505.1 Triticum aestivum
TGTCGCTCAGACGTCCGACTGTGGTATTTCTTTTTAAGCCCTGTCTGTGATGTCGCTCAGACGTCCGACTGTGGTATTTCTTTTTAAGACCTGTCTGTGATGTCGCTCAGACGTCCGACAGTGGTATTTCTTTTAAAGCCCTGTCTGTGATGTCGCCCAGACGTCCGACTGTGGCATTCCTTTTAAAGCCCTTTATGTGATGTCGCTTAGACGTCCGACTGGGGCATGCATTTTATTTATTTACCTTTCGAGGCGTCGCTCCAAACACCCGATCGGCTTTCAGTTATTTATTTTATTCATCAAGTCCTGCAATATTATCATTATTTTATGAGCATCATCCTTGTTCATGACGCATTCATGCATTCATTGATTATATCTTTTGTCCGAACTGTCTTGCGAGTACTTTCAAGTACTCACCTGTCTTGCTGATTTGGCCAGATGTTGATGAAGGCGATCTCATGGATGAAGAGTTTGATAGCGAGTCCGACGCCTAGAGGAGTCCCAGTCAATCCCATGCGATCCTGTCTTGGTCATTGTATTATCCGCTTCCGCAACCCCGAATAAATTCATCGAGCCTCACCTCGACGCTCGATGTACTGCCAGTAGAAGTCAAGTTATCCACCACCACTTTTCCTCGAGCTAGTAGCATGCCACCCCACCCCTGTGTCATAACCGCCCTTATGTAAGATATTGGCAAGTTTGTAATAAACTGTTGAGCAGCCTCAGCTCAATCCTGTAAAATATTTGATGCTACTGGTTCTCTGTTTATCAAGCTTTTGTCTACCAGAAAGGATGACTTTTCCTATACTGGGTTTAAAAGATCGGTTTTATCAATAATCATATTATTGAAAAGCTGGTCGTGACAGACTTGGTACCAGAGCCAAGCTGACTGTAGGAAGCCACTAGGTGCGATCGCTAATTGGTTATTAGCATGATAGAGTTATTCATGTTTTTGCAAATGTAGACATTTTCTGACAGTCAGCATAAAATTTATGATCTGACCACTCAGAATTTTTGCCTACTTTTGTAGATGGCCGGCAACGACTGCGAGTCTCAAATGTTCGCCAACGTGCCTGAGGGGTTCGTCAAACTCCTCTCCTTCATCGTTCAGGTCGCGATGGGGCCATCCATGCGCCCAGTCTTCACGCTTTATCCACACAAGATCAACGACAGTCTGACTATGCACCAGGACGCGATGCAATTCAGGGGAGGCCATGCTGAAATACGCCGTCTCCGATTCATGGGGAGAGCCATGCCTACAGAAAGGCATGCTATGTAGATGGCTGCCCGCGAGACGATAGCCCGTCTTCGGGATGTTCTTCCTGCAATGAAAACCCGTCGCTACCGCTACCTTCCATGCCATGTGCCTTATACCTGTCACTACTCCTTCTCTTGCCCCAGAGGAGAGCGAGACGAAGCCTTTGAGATGCTTGTCGAGTACCTCCGAGCCCTGGAGGCAGCATTCGACTGCATGGTGGATGACCTCGTAGCTGCACGCATGGACTCAGTTCATGGCTGTGCTGCTAACAGGAGGGAACTCCTACACACTGCTCCACCATTGACTTTCGTGTCATCCGCAGCCTCTCACTCACCTTCCATACTCGCCACTGCTCGTCGTCTGCCTACCACAGAGGAATTTAACCAGGCTATTGCACCCACTCCCGTCCGCTCTTCACCACTTGTTGCACCCACTCCCGTCCGCTCTGCACCACTTGTTGCACCCACTCCCATACGTGCTACCCCACCTATTCCACCCACTCGTATTCGTGTTATTCCACCTACGGCACCTCCTCCATCAGCTCAGCACAACGTTTCTCATCTGGAACCTATTAGCGAGGAGGAGGTTGATTTCCCAGCGTCTTTGCGTCTCACCCTCGGCAGGCCAAGGGAGATCCTCACCATCTCCGACTAAGTACGCATAGACGCCATGCGATGTATCGACTTGTGTAATATGTTTTATGTACATAGGTTGTGAGAAGTAGCCTGTTTGCGCACCATGTAGGATCTGGAGGAGTGCACTAGTTTAAATAACATGTCAAGGTTATGTACACATATCCTGAGTGATGTAATGTATAATTATGCCCGCGTGTAAGATATGCACTAGTCCTTCTCCGCGCGAAATCGTGTGTTTCCAAAAATATCCTAGAGTTTAAAAAAAA
>NW_025231175.1:0-1697 GCF_018294505.1 Triticum aestivum
AACATTTTCAGAGTTCATTATGTAGTGATTTTCAATTTCACCGTCATTTAGCTCCCTAAACAAATCGGTAAATGACTGAAAAACAGCAAATGATGTCAGAACGTGTTGGAAATTAATGAAGTCGCTTTGAATGATGCATACTGAACGCAAAAATAGGCTGGAGTTCAAATAAGTTTAAGAAACATTGCAGTGCCCGTGTAACAGATGAGTTCTCGTCCGAAACCCTTATACTCCGAAAGAGATTGTCAAGTTTGTACACGAGGTACGTCCAGTTTTCGCCGTGACCCTCTCTACTCCTTTGCACATGCTATGCGGGCGAAATGATGATACCATGCCAAGTTCCAACATTTTCAGAGTTCATTTTGTAGTGATTTTCAATTTCACCGTCATTTAGCTCTCTAAACAAATCGGTAAATGACTGAAAAACAGCAAATGATGTCAGAACGTGTTGGAAATTGATCACGTCACTTTGAATGGTGTGTATGGAACGCAAGAAAGTCTGGAGTTGTAATAAGTTTAAAAAAAATGAAGTGCCCATGTAACAGATGAGTTCTCGTCAGAAACCGTGATACTTCGAAAGAGATTGTCCAGTTTGTACACTACGTGGGCCCAGTTTTTGCCATGACCCTCTCTACTCTTTTGCACATGCTATGCGGGCGAAATGATGATACCATGCCAAGTTTCAACATTTTCAGAGTTCATTTTGTAGTGATTTTCAATTTCACCGTCATTTAGCTCCCTAAACAAATCGGTAAATGACTGAAAAACAGCAGATGATGTCAGAACGTGTTCGAAATTGATTACGTCGCTTTGAATGATGCATACTGAATGCAAAAATAGGCTGGAGTTCAAACAAAAAAAACATTGAAGTGCCCGTGTAACAGATGAGTTCTCGTCCGAAACCCAAATACTCCGAAATAGATGGTCCAGTTTGTACATGAGGTGCGTCCAGTTTTCGCCGTGACCCTCTCTACTCTTTTGCACATGCTATGCGCGCGAAATGATGATACCATGGCAAGTTCCAACATTTTCAGAGTTTATTTTGTAGTGATTTTCAATTTCACCATCATTTAGCCCCCTAAACAAATTGGTAAATGATTGAAAAACAGCAAATGATGTCAGAACATGTTGGATATTAATGAAGTCGCTTTGAATGATGCATACTTAACGCAAAAATAGGCTGGAGTTCAAATAAGTTTAAAAAACATTGAAGTGCCCGTGTAACAGATCAGTTCTCGTCCGAAACCTTGATACTCCGAAAGAGATTGTCCAATTTGTACACGAGGTGCGTCCAGTTTTTGCCGTGACCCTCTCTACTCTTTTGCACATGCTATGTGGGCGAAATGATGATACCATGCCAAGTTCCAACATTTTCAGAGTTCATTTTGTAGTGATTTCCAATTTCACCGTCATTTAGCTCCCTAAACAAATCGGTAAATGACTGAAAAACAGCAAATGATGTCAGAACGTGTTGGAAATTGATGACGTCGCTTTGAATGATGCATACTGACCGCAAAAATAGGCTGGAGTTCAATTAAGTTTAAAAAACATTCAAGTGCCCGTGTAACAGATGAGTTCTCGTCCGAAACCCTGATACTCCGAAAGAGATTGTCCAATATGTACACGAGGTGCGTCCAGTTTTCGCCGTGACCCTCTCTACTCTTTTGCACATGCTATGCGGGCGAAACGATGATACC
>NW_025231175.1:9293-9806 GCF_018294505.1 Triticum aestivum
GTGTAACAGATGAGTTCTCGTCCGAAACCCTGAAACTCCGAAAGAGATTGTCCAGTTCGTACACGAGGTGCGTCCAGTTTTCGCCGTGACCCAATCTACTCTTTTGCACATGCTATGCGGGCGAAATGATGATACCCTGCCAAGTTCCAACATTTTCAGAGTTCATTTTGTAGTGATTTTCAATTTCACCGTCATTTAGCTCTCTAAACAAATCGGTAAATGACTGAAAAATAGCATATGATGTCAGAGCGTGTTGGAAATTGATGACGTCGCTTTCAAAGATGCATACTGAACGCAAAAATAGGCTGCAGTTCAAATAAGTTTAAAAAACATTGAAGTGCCCGTGTAACAGATGAGTTCTCGTCCGAAACCCTTATACTCCGAAAGAGATTGTCCAGTTTGTACAAGAGGTGCGTCCAGTTTTCGCCGTGACCCTCTCTACTCTTTTGCACATGCTATGCGGGCGAAATGATGATACCATGCCAAGTTCCAACATTTTTAAAGTTCATTTTG
>NW_025231175.1:9816-10594 GCF_018294505.1 Triticum aestivum
ACAGATGAGTTCTCGTCCGAAACCCTGATACTCCGAAAGAGATTGTCCAGTTTGTACACGAGGTGCGTCCAGTTTTCGCCGTGACCCTCTCTACTCATTCGCACATGCTATGCGGGCGAAAGATGATATCATGCCAAGTTCCAACATTTTTAGAGTTCATTTTGTAGTGATTTTCAATTTCACCGTCATTTAGCTCTCTAAACAAATCGGTAAATGACTGAAAAACAGCAATTGATGTCAGAACGTGTTGGAAATTGATGACGTCGCTTTGAATGATGCATACTGAACGCAAAAATAGGCTGGAGTTCAAATAAGTTTAAAAAATATTGAAGTGCCAGTGTAACAGATGAGTTCTCGTCCGAAACCCTGATACTCCGAAAGAGATTGTCTAGTTTGTACACGAGGTGCGTCCAGTTTTCGCCGTGACCCTCTCTACTCTTTTGCACATGCTATGCGGGCGAAATGATGATACCATGCCAAGTTCCAACATTTTCAGAGTTCATTTTGTAGTGATTTTCAATTTCACCGTAATTTAGCTCTCTAAACAAATCGGTAAATGACTGAAAAACAGCAGATGATGTCAGAACGTGTTGGAAATTGATGACGTCGCTTTGAAAGATGCATACTGAACGCAAAAATAGGCTGAAGTTCAAATAAGTTTAAAAAACATTGAAGTGCCCGTGTAACAGATGAGTTCTCGTCCGAAACCCTGAAACTCCGAAAGAGATTGTCCAGTTCGTACACGAGGTGCGTCCAGTTTTCGCCGTGACCCTCTCTA
>NW_025231175.1:10604-11153 GCF_018294505.1 Triticum aestivum
CACATGCTATGCGGGCGAAATGATGATACCATGCCAAGTTCCAACATTTTCAGAGTTCATTTTGTAGTGATTTTCAATTTCACCGTCATTTAGCTCTCTAAAGAAATCGGTAAATGACTGAAAAACAGCAGATGATGTCAGAACGTGTTGGAAATTGATGACGTCGCCTTGAAAGATGCATACTGAACGCAAAAATAGGCTGAAGTTCAAATAAGTTTAAAAAACATTGAAGTGCCCGTGTAACAGATGAGTTCTCGTCCGAAACCCTGATACTCCGAAAGAGATTGTCCAGTTCGTACACGAGGTGCGTCCAGTATTCACCGTGACCCTCTCTACTCTTTTGCACATGCTATGCGGGCGAAATGATGATACCCTGCCAAGTTCCAACATTTTCAGAGTTCATTTTGTAGTGATTTTCAATTTCACCGTCATTTAGCTCTCTAAACAAATCGGTAAATGACTGAAAAATAGCATATGATGTCAGAGCGTGTTCGAAATTGATGATGTCGCTTTCAAAGATGCATACTGAACGCAAAAATAGGCTGCAGT
>NW_025231175.1:11163-11907 GCF_018294505.1 Triticum aestivum
TTTCAAAGATGCATACTGAACGCAAAAAAAGGCTACAGTTCAAATAAGTTTAAAAAACATTGAAGTGCCCGTGTAACAGATGAGTTCTCGTCCGAAACCCTGATACTCCGAAAGAGATTGTCCAGTTTGTACACGAGGTGCGTCCAGTTTTCGCCGTGACCCTCTCTACTCTTTTGCACATGCTATGCGGGCGAAATGATGATACCATGCCAAGTTCCAACATTTTTAAAGTTCATTTTGTAGTGATTTTCAATTTCACCGTCATTTAGCTCTCTAAACAAATCGGTAAATGACTAAAAAACAGCAAATGATGTCAGAACGTGTTGGAAATTGATGACGTCGCTTTCAAAGATGCATACTGAATGCACAAATAGGCTGAAGTTCAAATAAGTTTAAGAAACATTGAAGTACCCGTGTAACAGATGAGTTCTCGTCCGAATCCCTGATACTCCGAAAGAGATTGTCCAGTTTGTACAGGAGGTGCGCCCAGTTTTCGCCGTGACCCTCTCTACTCTTTTGCACAGGCTATGCGGGCGAAATGATGATACCATGCCAAGTTCCAACATTTTCAGAGTTCATTTTGTAGTGATTTTCAATTTCACCGTCATTTAGCTCTCTATACAAATCGTAAATGACTGAAAAACAGCAGATGATGTCAGAACGTGTTGGAAATTGATGACGTCGCTTTGAAAGATGCATACTGAACGCAAAAATAGGCTGGAGTTCAAATAAGTTTAAAAAACA
>NW_025231176.1:0-1369 GCF_018294505.1 Triticum aestivum
TTTTGGGGTCGCGAAGCGATTTCCATGGTTGGACGGTCATCAACACTCATAGTTCTAGCCGATTCTGGCCAGTTTTGTGGACTATTACTCACTGTTTTGGGGTCCCGGAGTGATTTACAAGATTAACGAACCCCGGGGTGCGTTTACGTGTCGGTCATCAACACTCATAGTTTTGGACGATTCTGGCCAGTCTCGTGGACTATTACTCACTGTTTTGGGGTCCCAGAGTGATTTCCACGATTAATGAACCCCGGGGTGCGTTTACGTGCCGGTCATCAACACTGACAGTTTTGGCCGATTCTATCCCATTCGTGGTCTATCACTCACTGTTTTGGGGCCCCTTAGTGATTTTCATAGTTTTTGAACCCCAAGGTGCGCTTACGTGTTGGTCATCAACACTCATAGTTTTGGCCGATCCTGGCTGTTTCGTGGACTATTACTCACCGTTTTGGGGTCCCGAAGCGATTTCTATAATTGTTGAACCCCAAGGTGCGATTATGTGTCGGTCATCAACACTGACAATTTTGGTCGATTCTGGGCCGTTTCATGGACTATTACTAACTTCTTTTGGGTCCCAGAGTGATTTCCACGATTAACGAACCCTGGAGTGCGTTTACGTGTCGGTCATCAACACCCACAGTTTTGGCCGATTCTGGCCCATTTCATGGACTATTACTCACTGATTTGGGGTCCCTTAGCGATTTCCATGATGGACGAACCCCGAGGTGCGTTTATTAATCTTTCTTCTATAATCTTAGGTTTGTATGATTCTGGGCTCTTTCATGGACTATTATCGCCGTTTTGGGGTCCCAAAGCGATTTCCATGGTTGTCGAACGTCAAGGTGTGCATACGTGTTGGTCGTCAAGATTCACAGTTTGGGCCAATTCTGGCCCGTTTGTTGGACTATTACATAGTATGGGGGTCCCGATTTGATTTCCACGATTGATGAACCCCGGGGTGCGTTTACGTGTCGGTCATCAACACTCACAATTTTGGTCGATTCTGGTCCGTTTCCTGCATTATTACTCACTGTTTTGGGGTCCCAGAGCGATTTCCACGATTGACAATCCCCGGGGTGCGTTTACATGTCCATCGTCAACACTCACAGTTTTGGCCAATTCTGACCCGTTTTGTGGACTATTACTCAACGTTTTGGGGTCCTGAAGCGATTTCCATAGTTGTTGAACCCCAAGGTGCGCTTAGGTGTCGGTTATAAACACTCACAGTTTTGGCCGATTCTGGGCCGTTTCATGGAATATTACTCACTGTTTTGGGGTCCTGGTGTGATTTCCTCGATTAATGAACCCCGTGGTGCGTTTACGTGTCGGTTACCAACACTCACAGTTTTGGCCGATTCTGTCTCATTTC
>NW_025231176.1:6992-8709 GCF_018294505.1 Triticum aestivum
TGGGGTCCCAAAGCGATTTCCATGGTTATCGAACGCCAAGGTGTGCATACGTGTTGGTCATCAAGAATTGCAGTTTGGGCCGATTCTGGACCGTTTCGTGGACTATTACTCAGTTTTGGGGTCCCGAAGTGATTTCCATGATTGATGAATCCCGGGGTGCGTTTACGTGTCGGTCATCAACACTCACAGTTTTGGCCGATTCTGGCCCGTTTCGTGGACTATTACTCACTGTTTTGGGGTCCCGGAGTGATTTCCAAGATAACGAACCCCGGGGTGCGTTTACGTGTTGGTTATCATCACTCGCGGTTTTTGTCGATTCTGACCCATTTCATGGACTATTATTCACCATTTTGGGGTCGCGAAGCGATTTCCATGGTTGGACGGTCATCAACACTCATAGTTCTAGCCGATTCTGGCCAGTTTTGTGGACTATTACTCACTGTTTTGGGGTCCCGGAGTGATTTACAAGATTAACGAACCCCGGGGTGCGTTTACGTGTCGGTCATCAACACTCATAGTTTTGGACGATTCTGGCCAGTCTCGTGGACTATTACTCACTGTTTTGGGGTCCCAGAGTGATTTCCACGATTAATGAACCCCGGGGTGCGTTTACGTGCCGGTCATCAACACTGATAGTTTTGGCCGATTCTATCCCATTCGTGGTCTATCACTCACTGTTTTGGGGCCCCTTAGTGATTTTCATAGTTTTTGAACCCCAAGGTGCGCTTACGTGTTGGTCATCAACACTCATAGTTTTGGCCGATCCTGGCTGTTTCGTGGACTATTACTCACCGGTTTGGGGTCCCGAAGCGATTTCTATAATTGTTGAACCCCAAGGTGCGATTATGTGTCGGTCATCAACACTGACAATTTTGGTCGATTCTGGGCCGTTTCATGGACTATTACTAACTTCTTTTGGGTCCCAGAGTGATTTCCACGATTAACGAACCCTGGAGTGCGTTTACGTGTCGGTCATCAACACCCACAGTTCTGGCCGATTCTGGCCCATTTCATGGACTATTACTCACTGATTTGGGGTCCCTTAGCGATTTCCATGATGGACGAACCCCGAGGTGCGTTTATTAAGCTTTCTTCTATAATCTTAGGTTTGTATGATTCTGGGCTCTTTCATGGACTATTATCGCCGTTTTGGGGTCCCAAAGCGATTTCCATGGTTGTCGAACGTCAAGGTGTGCATACGTGTTGGTCGTCAAGATTCACAGTTTGGGCCAATTCTGGCCCGTTTGTTGGACTATTACATAGTATGGGGGTCCCGATTTGATTTCCACGATTGATGAACCCCGGGGTGCGTTTACGTGTCGGTCATCAACACTCACAATTTTGGTCGATTCTGGTCCGTTTCCTGCATTATTACTCACTGTTTTGGGGTCCCAGAGCGATTTCCACGATTGACAATCCCCGGGGTGCGTTTACATGTCCATCGTCAACACTCACAGTTTTGGCCAATTCTGACCCGTTTTGTGGACTATTACTCAACGTTTTGGGGTCCTGAAGCGATTTCCATAGTTGTTGAACCCCAAGGTGCGCTTAGGTGTCGGTTATAAACACTCACAGTTTTGGCCGATTCTGGGCCGTTTCATGGAATATTACTCACTGTTTTGGGGTCCTGGTGTGATTTCCTCGATTAATGAACCCCGTGGTGCGTTTACGTGTCGGTTACCAACACTCACAGTTTTGGCCGATTCTGTCTCATTTC
>NW_025231176.1:9141-9604 GCF_018294505.1 Triticum aestivum
GTCAAGGTGTGCATACGTGTTGGTTGCCAAGATTCGCTGTTTTGGGGTCCCGGAGTGATTTCCACGATTAATGAACCCTAGGGTGCGTTTACGTATCGGTCATCGACACTCACAATTTTGGCCGATTCTAGCCCATTTCATGGACTATTACTCACTGATTTGGGGTCCCTTAGTGAATTCCATGATTGACGAACCCCGAGGTGCGTTTATGTATCTTTCTTCAATAATCTTAGGTTTGTGTGATTCTGGGCTCTTTCATGGACTATTACTCGCCGTTTTGGGGTCCCAAAGCGATTTCCATGGTTGTCGAACGTTAAGGTGTGCATACCTGTTGGTCGCCAAGATTCGCTGTTTTTGCCGATTCTGGCCCGTTTATTGGACGATTACTCAGTTTTGGGTTCCCGATTTGATTCCATGATTGACGAACCCCGGGGTGCGTTTACGTGTCGGTCATCAACACTCA
>NW_025231176.1:10320-11073 GCF_018294505.1 Triticum aestivum
AGTTTTGGCCGATTCTGGTCCGTTTCCTGCACGATTACTCACTGTTTTGGGGTCCTAGAGAGATTTCTACGATTGACGATCCCGGGGTGGGTTCACATGTCCATCATCAACACTCACAGTTTTGGCCAATTCTGACCTGTTTAGTGGACTATTACTCACCGTTTTGGGGTCCTGAAGCGATTTCCATAGTTGTTGAACCCCAAGGTGCGCTTACGTGTCGGTTATCAACACTCACAGTTTTGTCGATTCTGGGCCATTTCATGGAATATTACTCACTGTTTTGGGGTCCCTAAGTGATTTCCACGATTAATAAACCCCGTGATGCGTTTACGTGTCGGTTATCAACACTCATAGTTTTGTCCGATTCTGTCCCATTTCGTGGACTATTACTCACTGTTTTCGGGTCCTAGAGTGATTTCCATGATTAACAAACCCCGGGGTGCGTTTACGTGTCGGTCATCAACACTCACAGTCCTGGCCGATTCGGTCTCGTTTCGTGGATTATTACTCACTGTTTTGCGGTCCCGGAGTGATTTCCACGATTAACAAACATCGGGGTGCGTTTTCGTGTCGGTCATCAATACTCACAGTTTTGGCCGATTCTGGTCCGTTTCGTGGACTATTACTCACTGTTTTTGGGTCCCAGAGCTATTTCCACGATTGATGATCCCCGTGATCCGTTAACGTGTCCGTCGTCAACACTCATAATTTTGGCCGATTCTGGCCTATTTCGTGGATTATTACTCACTGTTT
>NW_025231176.1:11246-11903 GCF_018294505.1 Triticum aestivum
ATTTTCATGATTGACGAACCCCGGGGTGCATTTACGTGTCGGTCATCAATACTCGTAGTTTTGGCCGATTCTGTCCCATTTCATGGACTATTACTCACTTATTTGGGGTATGTTGAGCGATTTCCATGGTTGACGAACCCCGGGGTGCGTTTATGTATCGTTAGTCAATAATCTAGGTTTGCCTGATTCTGGGCTCTTTCATGGACTAATACTCGCCGTTTTGGGGTCCCAAAGCGATTTCCATGGTTGTCGAATGCCAAGGTGTGCATATGTGTTGGTCGTCAAGAATTGCAGTTTGGGCCAATTCTGGACCGTTTCTTGGACTATTACTCAGTTTTGGGGTCCCGAAGTGATTTCCACGATTGATAAACCCTAGGGTACATTTACGTGTCGGTCATCAACACTCACAGTTTTGGCCGATTCTGGCCCGTTTCATGGACAATTACTCACTGTTTTGGGGTCTCGGAGTGATTTCCAAGATTAAGGAACCCCGGGGTGCGTTTATGTCTCGGTTATCAACACTCGCGGTTTTTGTCAATTCTAACCCATTTCGTGGACTATTACTCACCGTTTTGGGGTCCCGAAGCAATCTCCATGGTTGGTCGGTCATCAACACTCACAGTTTGGGCCGATTCTATCTAGTTTCATGGACTATTA
>NW_025231177.1:0-3969 GCF_018294505.1 Triticum aestivum
GTCTAAGGAAAAGATACTTGACATTGGAAAAGCTCTAGCAAACGAAACTACACGATCTTTTATGCTATGCTTAAGTTGGGTCTTGTCCATCACATCATTCTCCTAATGATGTGATCCCGTTATCAATGACATCCAATGTCCATAGTCAGGAAACCATGACTATCTGTTGATCAACGAGCTAGTCAACTAGAGGCTTACTAGGGACAGGTTGTGGTCTATGTATTCACACATGTATTACGATTTCCGGACAATACAATTATAGCATGAATAATAGACAATTACCATGAACAAAGAAATATAATAATAACCATTTATTATTGCCTCTAGGGCATATTTCCAACAGTCTCCCACTTGCACTAGAGTCAATAATCTAGTTCACATCACCATGTGATTAACACTCACTGGTCACATCACCATGTGACCAACATCTAAAGAGTTTACTAGAGTCAACGATCTAGTTCACATCACTATGTGATTATCACTTAATGTGTTCTGGTTTGGTCATGTTATGCTTGTGAGAGAGGTTATTAGTCAACGGGTCTGAACCTTTCAGAACCGTGTGCTTTACGAATATCTATGTCATCTTGTGGATGCTACCACGCGCTATTTGGAGCCATTTCAAATAATTGCTCTACTATACGAATCCGGTTTACTACTCAGAGTCATCCGGATTAATGTCAAAGTTCGCATCGACGTAACCCTTTACGACGAACTCCTTTCCACCTCCATAATCGAGAAAATTCCTTAATCCACTAGGTGCTAAGGATAAGTTCGACCGCTGTCATGAGATCCTTTCCCGGATCACCATTGTACCCTCTTGACCAACTTATGGCAAGGCACACTACATGTGCGGTACACAACATAGCATACTATAGAGCCTATGTCTAAAGCATAGGGGACGACCTTCGTCCTTTCTCTATCTTCTGCTATGGTCAGGTCTTGAGTCTCACTCAATACTCACACCTTGTAACACAGCCAAGAACTCCTTCTTTGCTGATCTATTTTGAACTCTTTCAAAATCATGTCAAGGTGTGCTGTCTTTTGAAAGTATCATCAGGCGTCTTGATCTATCTCTATGGATCTTGATGCCCAATATGTAAGTAGCTTTATCCAGGTCTTCCTTTGAAAAACTCCTTTCAAACAACCCTTTATGCTTTCCAGAAATTTTACATCATTTCGGATCATCAATATGTCATTCACATATACTTATCAGAAATGTTGTAGCGCTCCCACTCACTTTATTGTAAATACAAGTTTCTAACAAACTTTGTATAAACCCAAAAACTTTGATCACTCCATCAAAGCGTATATTCTGACTCCGAGATGCTTGCTCTAACCCATGGAAGGATCGCTGGAGCTAGCATACCTTTTAGCATCCTTAGGATCGACAAAACCTTTCTGATTGTATCACATACAACCTTTCCTTACGAAAAACTGGTAAGGAAACTTGTTTTGACATCCATCTGCCAGATTTCATAAATGTAGCTAATGCTAACATGATTCCGACGGACCTAAGCATCGCTACGGATGAGAAAAACTCATCGCAGTCAACTCCTTGAACTTGTGAAAATACTCTTTGCCACAAGTCGAGCTTCATAGACGGTAACATTACCGTCCATGTCCGTCTTCTTCTTAAAGATCCATTTACCTCAATGGCTTGCCGATCATCGGGCAAGTTCACCAAAGTCCATGCTTTGTTCTGATACATGGATTCTATCTCGGATTTCATGGCCTCGAGCCATTCGTCGGAATATGGGCCCACCATCGCTTCTCCATAGCTCGTAGGTTCATTGTTGTCTAGCAACATGACTTCCAAGACAGGATCACGCATTACTCTGAAGTAGTGCGCATCCTCGTCGTCCTACGAGGTTTGGTAGTGACTTGATCCGAAGTTTCATGATCACTATCATATGCTTCCACTTCAATTGGTGTAGGTGCCACAGGAACAACTTCCTGTGCCCTGCTACACACTAGTTGAAGCGACGGTTCAATAACCTTATCAAGTCTCCACCATCCTCCCACTCAATTCTTTCGAGAGAAACTTTTCCTCGAGAAAGGACTCGTTTCTAGAAGCAATTACTTTTGCTTCCAGATCTGAAATGGGAGGTATACCCAACTGTTTTGGGGTATTCTATGAAGATGCATTTATCCGCTTTGGGTTCGAGCTTATCAGCCTGAAACTTTTTCACATAAGCATCGCAGCCCCAAACTTTTAAGAAACGACAACTTAGGTTTCTATAAACGGTGTCGTCTCAACGGAATTGCGTGGTGCCCCTTTTAAAGTGAATGTGGTTGTCTCTAATGCCTAACCCATAAACGATAGTGGTAATTTGATAAGAAACATCATGGTATGCACCATATCCAATAGGGTGCAGTTATGATGTTCGGACACACCATCACACTATGGTGTTCCAGGCGGTATTAATTGTGAAACATCTTCCACAATGTCTCAATTGTGTGCCAAACTCGTATCTCAGATACTCATCTGTATGATCATATCACAGACATTTTATCCTCTTGTCACGACGATCTTCAACTTCACTCTGAAATTACTTGAACCTTTCAATAATTCAGACTAGTGTTTCATCAAGTAAATACACTCAGCATCTACTCAAATCATCTCTGAAGTAAGAACATAACGATGTCCACTGCATGCCTCAGCACTCATTGGACTGCGTACATCAAAATGTATTACTTCCAACAAGTTGCTCTCTTGTTCCATCCTATTGAAAACGAGGACTTTCAGTCATTTTGCCCATGTGGTATGATTTGCATGTCTCAAGTGATTCATAATCAAGTGAGTCCAAACGATCCATCTGTATGGAGTTTCTTCATGCATATATACCAATAGACATGGTTCGCATGTCTCAATCTTTTCAAAAAATGAGTGAGTCCAAAGATCCACCTACATGGAGCTTCTTCATGCGTTCTACACCAATATGACTCAAGTGGCAGTGCCACAAGTATGTGGTACTATCATTACTATCTTATATCTTTTGGCATGAACATGTGTATCACTACGATCGAGATTCATTTTAGGTGCAAGACCATTGAAGGTATTATTCAAATAAACAGAGTAACCATTATTCTCCTTAAATGAATAACCGTTTTGCGGTAAACATAATCCAATCATGTTCAACGCAAACACCAAATCTCGATGGTAGAGGGAGCATGCGATGCTTGATCACATCAACCTTGGAAACACTTCCAACACATATCGTCATCTCACCTTTAGCTAGTCTCCATTTATTCCGCAGCTTCTATTTCGAATTACTAACACTTAGCAACCGAACCAGTATCTAATACCCTGGTGCTGCTAGGAGTACTAGTAAAGTACACATTCATATAACGTATATCCAATATACTTCTGTCGACCTTGCCTGCCTTCTCATCTACCAAGTATCTAGGGTAGTACTGCTTCAGTGACCGTTCCTCTCATTACAGAAGCACTTAGTCTCGGGTTTGGGTTCAACCTTGGGATTCTTCACTAGAGCAGCAAACAACTTGCTGTTTCATGAAGTATCCCTTTTTTGCCCTTGCCCTTCTTAAACTAGTGGTTTTACTAACCATCAACAATTGATGCTCCTTCTTGATTTCTACTCTCGCGGTGTCAAACATTGCGAATAGCTCAAGGATCATCATAACTATCCTTGATATGTTATAGTTCATCACGAAGCTCTACTAGCTTGGTGGCAGTGACTATGGAGAACTATCACTATCTCATCTGGGAGATTAACTCCCACTCGATTCAAGCGATTGTGGCACTCAGACAATCTGAGCACACGCTCAACGATTGAGCTTTTCTCCCTTAGTTTGCAGGCTTAAGAAACTTGTCAGAGGTCTCATACCTCTTGACGTGGGCACTAGTCTGAAATCCCAATTTCAGTCTTCGGAACATCTCACATGTTCTGCGACGTTTCAGAAACGTCTTTGGTGCCACAATTCTAAACCGCACCGAACTATCACGTA
>NW_025231177.1:7540-11903 GCF_018294505.1 Triticum aestivum
ATATAGTATGAGTTCCTCCTTAATTTGTGCATTTCTCATATTGTGAGTGGAATCAAATGCACATATCCAGTTACGAACAAATGAAGAAATTCACACTATATTGAGGATCCATAAAATGCACCAAAAAGATATTATGATATGAGCATAGGAGTGTTCTAAAGAACATAGAGAAGCTCCCCATGATTTGTGCATTATTTAGTTTTGTACTTGGATACAACGTGCACAAAATAGGATCATCACTTGACTAAGCAAGGGTCCAAAATATATCCAACAACTCATGAGTGCAATGATATATGCAATACATACAAGCACTCACTACTCAACCTCTTACCGGATCCACCAAAGAATAAAAAGAGACAATTCCAAGGACCGGCAAGGAAACGAAAGGATATCAAAGAGGGATATGCACTTTCTCATGTGTATAAGTTTCTTATGTGGCCAATAATCATCAAGATGAGCATCCACAAAGAAACTTGCACACACAAAAAGATACAAAAGATAAGAACATGATATCCAAGAATGAATCCATTATTTATACAAACTTGATCTTAGCGAAGGGCTTTGTCACATGGCACATGGCACAAGGCACATGGCGCAAACTGATCTCATTTGCATAAAAATGAATTACTAAGCATGAGAGCAAATACCACAACCAAAAAGATTGTTTCTTGCAATTTTATCAATATTGCACATAAGAGCACTTTTGAGGAATTGGTATGCAATAAATTGCTTAATTGGCATATTTGGGATAAGTGAACCATGAGCATGGTTTTATAGATCCCCATGATATGCTTCTTCTCAAAAGTCTCATAGATGCAATAAGGAGGTTTAAGCTGTTGCAAGAAACACAAACTCAACAAGTACTAAACATGCCATGATGCAACATACACAATGTTGACTCTAATTTAAACAAATGCATGAAGTAAGTACTTGTTACCGAGAGAGCATTGGTTCAAGGGGCCCTTGATCTAGCCCATGAACATGAGGGACTTGATCTTGTTCTTGGATAGGTAAATGATCTCCCATAGCATCTTGTTCTTGTGTTGGGGGTGATGACTTCCCTTGTGGTGGATCCACAAGAGGGGCTCTTAATCCTTCTTCTTCTACATGGACAAAGGGTGTTTCTTGTGGAAGAATATGACCAATCCCCATTGTACTTGTAGCTTGGGAAGGAGCCTCATCACCTACAACACTTGAAACAAATTGCTTCGCATGGAAGCTGTTATTCTCATCACACTCCACATTCGCCATTTCCTCAATACATCCCGTGGATTTATTGAGAATACAGTAAGTGTGGGAGTTTGATGCATATCCAACAAAAAGACCCAAATTATGTTAACCGGGTTGAATTGATGAGAATGAAACACTTACAACCGAATCGGGTTTTCATTTATCTTCTCCCTCAAATCAAAGAATCAACCAAGCTTGGCTCTAATAATTTTCCATGGTGTCTCCACCTTCCTTGTGAATAAGCCAAGCATCCAATGCTTCTCCACAGTACCTGAGCACATTAAGGTACAATTTGGTCCCCAAACATATTGGGTCCAAAGTAGTTAGGACAACCACAATATATAGGGCAAACTCCACATTAAATATGTGCAAAAGGATATGAACTTGAAGTTCATGCACACTTTTAACCATTAATGATTTTATGGAGTTTACCCTACATAGAGGATCAAGTAGCAAGCAAGGCATGAAGAAGAATATAAATAAATATGCATGCTCATGCCTACCAAGATCCAGAGAGATACGATTTGGACAAAAGAACACTTAACCGAAGAATACTCCGATAATATCACAAAGTATTCAAGTTGTCCAAATTATATCAAAGTGACGAATCCACACAGGACCGCACACAAAGTACAACATATGAACTAAGCAAAAACCAAAGAGCATATAGGATATACAATACACACATGCTCAAAGGCTTATCTTACTCAAGTAGATAAAAGATAGCACAAGCAGTGAGATAAGGCAAGTTGAAGCACAAGCCGAGAAGAAGATGATCATAAGGTTCTACCACATGAGGAAATACCAATTGTAAGAGAATACAAATGGTATTTGGAATTAACACTCGGGGGTAGATTACGAAGATGCACAGGATCATCAACAACTCCAAAGCAAAGAAAGATAAATAAAGCGTACTTGGCCGGGTGGACATTCCGGCCCATAGGACCCCGTGCGCACGGGCTAGGTCAGCCCCGTGCGCACGGTGTGTCCAGAGAAAAAACACCACCCCGTGCGCACGGGGGTCTAGGACCCCGTGGGCACGGGGTGTCCAATGATTTTCACCCACCCCGTGCGCACGGGGGTCCAGGACCCCGTGCGCACGGGGTGTCCAGTAAGTTTCGTGGTACCCCGTGCGCATGGGGGTCAGAGACCCCGTGCACACGGGGTGTCCAGAAACTTACTGAAGAACCTCACAGGACACCGCGACGAAGCACGCAACAAAGGTAAATAACAACCAACAAGAGATAATTAGTGGATACTCTGAGAATTTGAATTTCAAATGAGCTTGACATACCACATAGTGACTAGATAAGATTGAATATCAATACTATGTGGCATTTCTCATATTCACATTTTGGGTTTGTGATGTGCACACAACAAAACACTCCCCCATAATGTGATGATCCACCAATATCTTGCAAGAGCCAATCATGATACAATACAGGCTCAAAATAGCAAACACCACTATATAATGTGCAATGCAACCTACGCATGCTAGATAACACAAATCAAGCATACTAAGAAACACAACATATAGATGCACATGCTAGATACAAAACCTAAGCATGCAAGGGGCGAGCAACTTTCAATGTAAGCAATATAAATACAAGTTACCGCAAAGAGGAACATTGGATAGATAATATGAAGATAATCCACATGACTTGGCTCGAACAAATAAATGGTGGATATCCTTTTCTTTATGAACTAGCCAAATCTCCAATGTCCTCCACACACCTATTGATCAAGTTTGAGCTTGATGGTACCCAACCAAGTTGGGTCCTAAGAAGTTAGTCACAATAGGCTTGGCAACCCAAATGGCCTTTTCCATTTCCAAGCCACTTTGGGCGCCAACAAACTTGGCAAACAAATTGCCAACAACATCCTTCCTAAGCGAATAATGATCATTGACTAGAGGAGGCTTAGGGATGTTACCGTTGGGACAAGATGAGGATATGTGTCCCTTCTCACGACAATTATAGCAACATGTGCTCCCCCTTCTCTTCTTCTTTATTTTCTCAACTTGGGGAGCATTATCTTGGTTCATCATTGGTAATGGCCTTTCTTCAAGTTGATGTTGACCTTGAGATTGAACTTGAGGCCGCTTCCCTTGTTGCTTCACATTTGAAGCCTTCTTCTTCAATGGACAATATCTCACATGGTGTCCAACATTCTTGCACTTGAAGCATGTAATGTTGGCATCATTCTTGACTTGGTCTTGTCCCTTCTTCTTTTTCTTGGACTTCTTGTTGTTGGAGATGAAACCAAGTCCACCCTTGTCATGAGGGGATTTTTGAACACTCAAGATAGTGTTGAGAGTGGAATTTCCTTCATGACACATTTCCAAGTCTTTCTTCAAATTAGTGACTTGGGCCTTGAGCTCCTTGTTTTCCTCTACAAGGTTAGTATCAACAAAAGTACTAGAGGAAGTAGAAACTTCATTGTTAGAGCAACAAGGCAAGGAGAGCAATTCATCACAAGAATTGGGAATAATATGTCTAGATGAATCACTAGGACTAGCACATGTCAATAAAGCAGTTTGAGTAGAAATAGTGCTAATGTCCACATGAGGCTCACAAGATGTTACCTTAGTCACAATAGCCTCATGAGCTAACTTTAGCCTTTCATGGGAGATTAGAAGGTCATCATGAGAGCCCGAGAGCTTTTCATGACTTTCTTCTAATTTCCCATAATTGCTAGTTAGCAAAACAAGTTGAGCCCGTAGCTCAACATTCTCCTTCAAGATAGATGCTTCACAAGAAGTAGAGTTAGTAGCACAAGCATCATTGACAATATGAGAGGAGCTAGAAGAAACTAGAGACTTCACATGAGTAGCTTGAAGTTCCTCATAAGACTTAGAGAGTTTGGCAAGCTCTCCTTTGACATTCTTGTAGCCAAGGTCAAGGTGCTCAAAATCCTCTTTAAGTTTATCATGAGCAACTTCAATCTCTTCTTTGGAAGATTCTAAGTCTCTAAGAGTTTCTAGAGCATCAAGAAGGTTACAATCAAGTTTATCATTTTGTTCTTGCTCTTCGTGAAGTAAATCATTACACTTTCCAAAATGAGTAATAAGATCTTTAAATATCTCATAAGTGTTCTTATTTACTCCACGAAGAGAATTACCAATTTCATATAT
>NW_025231178.1:0-1805 GCF_018294505.1 Triticum aestivum
TTCCGTATGAAATCTTGATACTTTGCAAGAGATTGTCCGTTTTGTACACGAAGTGCATCCAGTTTTTGCTGTAACCCTCTCAACTTTCTTGCACATGCTATGTGGATGAAATGATGATACCATGCCAACTTTCAACCTTTTCGGAGTTCATTTGAAATGCTTTTCAATTTTAGGGTCTTATAGCTCAAAATAATTAGTAAATGCATGAAAAATAACAAATGAAGTCAGAAAGGATTGAAAAATGATGATGTGGCTTTGAATGGTGCATTTTGAACACACAAAAAGTCAGGAGTTCAAATAAGTTTTAAAAAATGAAATCCCTTTGTAACAGACGAGTTTCCGTATGAAATCCTTATACTTTGAAAGAGATTGTCCGTTTTGTACACGAAGTGCATCCAGTTTTTGCCGTAACCCTCTCAACTTTCTTGCACATGCTATGTGGATGAAATGATGGTACCATGCCAACTTCCAACCTTTTCAGAGTTCATTTGAAATGCTTTTCAATTTTAGGGTCTTATAGCTCAAAATGATTAGTAAATGCATGAAAAATAACAAATGAAGTCAGAAAGGCTTGAAAAATGATGATGTGGCTTTGAATGGTGCACTTTGAACACACAAAAAGTCAGGAGTTCAAATAAGTTTTAAAATATGAAATCCCTTTGCAACAGACGAGTTTCCGTATGAAATCCTCATACTTTGAAAGAGATTGTCCGTTTTGTACACGAAGTGCATCCAGTTTTTGCCGTAACCCTCTCAACTTTCTTGCACATGCTATGTGGATGAAATGATGATTCCATGCCAACTTCCAACCTTTTCAGAGTTCATTTGAAATGCTTTTCAATTTTACGGTCTTATAGCTCAAAATAATTAGTAAATGCATGAAAAATAACAAATGAAGTCAGAAAGGATTGAAAAATGATGATGTGGCTTTGGATGGTGCATTTTGAACACACAAAAAGTCAGGAGTTCAAATAAGTTTTAAAAAATGAAATCCCTTTGTAACAGACGAGTTTCCGTATGAAATCTTGATACTTTGCAAGAGATTGCCCGTTTTTTACACGAAGTGCATCCAGTTTTTGCGTAACCCTCTCAACCTTCTTGCACATGCTATGTGGATGAAATGATGGTACCATGCCAACTTCCAACCTTTTCAGAGTTCATTTGAAATGCTTTTCAATTTTAGGGTCTTATAGCTCAAAATGATTAGTAAATGCATGAAAAATAACAAATGAAGTCAGAAAGGAATGAAAAATGATGATGTGGCATTGGATGGTGCATTTTGAACACACAAAAAGTCAGGAGTTCAAATAAGTTTAAAAAATGAAATCCCTTTGTAACAGACGAGTTTCCGTATGAAATCTTGATACTTTGCAAGAGATTGTCCGTTTCGTACACGAAGTGCATCCAGTTTTTGCCGTAACCCTCTCAACTTTCTTGCACATGCTATGTGGATGAAATGATGATACCATGCCAACTTTCAACCTTTTCGGAGTTCATTTGAAATGCTATTCAATTTTAGGGTCTTATAGCTCCAAATAATTAGTAAATGCATGAAAAATAACAAATGAAGTCAGAAAGGATTGAAAAATGATGATGTGGCTTTGAATGGTGCATTTTGAACACACAAAAAGTCAGGAGTTCAAATAAGTTTTAAAATATGAAATCCCTTTGCAACAGACGAGTTTCCGTATGAAATCCTCATACTTTGAAAGAGATTGTCCGTTTTGTACACGAAGTGCATCCAGTTTTTGCCGTAACCCTCTCAACTTTCTTGCACATGCTATGTGGATGAAATGATGATTCCA
>NW_025231178.1:1815-2563 GCF_018294505.1 Triticum aestivum
GCTTTTCAATTTTACGGTCTTATAGCTCAAAATAATTAGTAAATGCATGAAAAATAACAAATGAAGTCAGAAAGGATTGAAAAATGATGATGTGGCTTTGGATGGTGCATTTTGAACACACAAAAAGTCAGGAGTTCAAATAAGTTTTAAAAAATGAAATCCCTTTGTAACAGACGAGTTTCCGTATGAAATCTTGATACTTTGCAAGAGATTGTCCGTTTTGTACACGAAGTGCATCCAGTTTTTGCCGTAACCCTCTCAACTTTCTTGCACATGCTATGTGGATGAATGATGATACCATGCCAACTTTCAACCTTTTTGGAGTTCATTTGAAATGCTTTTCAATTTTAGGGTCTTATAGCTCAAAATAATTAGTAAATGCATGAAAAATAACAAATGAAGTCAGAAAGGAATGAAAAATGATGATGTGGCATTGGATGGTGCATTTTGAACACACAAAAAGTCAGGAGTTCAAATAAGTTTAAAAAATGAAATCCCTTTGTAACAGACGAGTTTCCGTATGAAATCTTGATACTTTGCAAGAGATTGTCCGTTTCGTACACGAAGTGCATCCAGTTTTTGCTGTAACCCTCTCAACTTTCTTGCACATGCTATGTGGATGAAATGATGATACCATGCCAACTTTCAACCTTTTCGGAGTTCATTTGAAATGCTTTTCAATTTTAGGGTCTTATAGCTCCAAATAATTAGTAAATGCATGAAAAATAACAAATGAAGTCAGAAAGGA
>NW_025231178.1:9841-10425 GCF_018294505.1 Triticum aestivum
GAAAAATAACAAACGAAGTCAGAAAGGAATGAAAAATGATGATGTGGCATTGGATGGTGCATTTTGAACACACAAAAAGTCAGGAGTTCAAATAAGTTTTAAAATATGAAATCCCTTTGTAACAGACGAGTTTCCGTATGAAATCTTGATACTTTGCAAGAGATTGTCCGTTTTGTACACGAAGTGCATCCAAGTTTTTGCCGTAACCCTCTCAACTTTCTTGCACATGCTATGTGGATGAATGATGATACCATGCCAACTTTCAACCTTTTCGGAGTTCATTTGAAATGCTTTTCAATTTTAGGGTCTTATAGCTCCAAATAATTAGTAAATGCATGAAAAATAACAAATGAAGTCAGAAAGGATTGAAAAATGATGATGCGGCTTTGAATGGTGCATTTTGAACACACAAAAAGTCAGGAGTTCAAATAAGTTTTAAAAAATGAAATCCCTTTGTAACAAACGAGTTTCCGTATGAAATCTTGATAATTTGCAAGAGATTGTCCGTTTTGTACACGAAGTGCATCCAATTTTTGCCGTAACCCTCTCAACTTTCTTGCACATGCTATGTGGATGAAATGATG
>NW_025231178.1:10865-11898 GCF_018294505.1 Triticum aestivum
TGATACTTTGCAAGAGATTGTCCGTTTTGTACACGAAGTGCATCCAGTTTTTGCCGTAACCCTCTCAACCTTCTTGCACATGCTATGTGGATGAAATGATGATACCATGCCAACTTTCAACCTTTTCGGAGTTCATTTGAAATGCTTTTCAATTTTAGGGTCTTATAGCTCAAAATGATTAGTAAATGCATGAAAAATAACAAATGAAGTCAGAAAGGATTGAAAAATGATGATGTGGCTTTGAATGGTGCATTTTGAACACACAAAAATCAGGAGTTCAAATAAGTTTAAAAAAATGAAATCCCTTTGTAACAGACGAGTTTCCGTGTGAAGTCCTGATACTTTGAAAGAGATTGTCCGTTTTGTACACGAAGTGTATCCAGCTTTTGCCGTAACCCTCTCAACGCTCTTGCATATGCTATGTGGATGAAATTATGATACCATGACAACTTTCAACCTTTTCAGAGTTCATTTGAAATGCTTTTCAATTTTACGGTCTTATAGCTCAAAATAATTTGTAAATGCATGAAAAATAACAAATGAAGTCAGAAAGGATTGAAAAATGATGATGTGGCTTTGAACGGTGCATTTTGAACACACAAAAAGTCAAGAGTTCAAATAAGTTTTAAAAAATGAAATCCCTTTGTAACAGACGAGTTTCCGTATGAAATCCTCATACTTTGAAAGAGTTTGTCTGTTTTGTACACGAAGTGCATCCAGTTTTTGCCGTAACCCTCTCAACTTTCTTGCACATGCTATGTGGATGAAATGATGATACCATGCCAACTTTCAACCTTTTCGGAGTTCATTTGAAATGCTTTTCAATTTTAGGGTCTTATAGCTCAAAATGATTAGTAAATGCATGAAAAATAACAAATGAAGTCAGAAAGGATTGACAAATGATGATGTGGCTTTGAATGATGCCTTTTGAACACACAAAAAGTCAAGAGTTCAAATAAGTTTTGAAATAAGAAATCCCTTTGCAACAGACGAGTTTCCGTATGAAATCCTGATACTTTGAAAGAGATTGTCC
>NW_025231179.1:0-5620 GCF_018294505.1 Triticum aestivum
AGCTTATAGAGCTAGTTCAACTCTAGTCTAAAATTATTTGTACAAGCTTATGGAGCTAGTTCAACTCTAGTGTAAAATTATTTGACCTAGCTTATAGTGCGAGTTCAACTCTTGTGTAAAAAAATTTGAACTAGCTTATAGAGCTAGTTCAACTCTAGTCTAAAATTATTTGTACAAGCTTATACAGCTAGATCAACTCTAGTGTAAAATTATTTGAACTAGCTTATAGAGCTAGTTCGACTCTAGTCTAAAATTATTTGTACAAGCTTATAGAGCTAGTTCAACTCTAGTGTAAAATTATTTGAACTAGCTTATAGAGCTAGTTCAACTCTAGTCTAAAATTATTTGTACTAGGCTATAGAGCTAGTTCAACTCTAGTGGAAAATTATTTGAACTAGCTTATAGAGCTAGTTTAACTCTAGTGTAAAATTATTTGTACAAGCTTATAGACCTAGTGCAACTCTAGTGTAAAATTATTGGTACTAGACTATAGAGCTAGTCAACTCTAGTGTAAAATTATTTGAACTAGCTTATAGAGCTAGTTCAACTCTAGTCTAAAATTATTTGTACAAGCTTATGGAGCTAGTTCATCTCTAGTGTAAAATTATTTGACCTAGCTTATAGTGCGAGTTCAACTCTTGTGTAAAAAATTTTGAACTAGCTTATAGAGCTAGTTCAACTCTAGTCTAAAATTATTTGTACAAGCTTATACAGCTAGTTCAACTCTAGTGTAAAATTATTTGACCTATCTTATAGTGCTAGTTCAACTCTAGTGTAAAATTATTTGAACTAGCTTATAGAGCTAGTTCAAGTCTAGTCTAAAATTATTTGTACAAGCTTATAGAGCTAGTTCAACTCTAGTGTAAAATTATTTGTACAAGCTTATATAACTAGTTCAACTCTAGTGTAAAATTATTGGTACTAGACTATAGAGCTAGTCAACTCTAGTGTAAAATTATTTGAACTAGCTTATAGAGCTAGTTCAACTCTAGTCTAAAATTATTTGTACAAGCTTATGGAGCTAGTTCAACTCTAGTGTAAAATTATTTGACCTAGCTTATAGTGCGAGTTCAACTCTTGTGTAAAAAAATTTGAACTAGCTTATAGAGCTAGTTCAACTCTAGTCTAAAATTATGTGTACAAGCTTATACAGCTAGATCGACTCTAGTGTAAAATTATTTGAACTAGCTTATAGAGCTAGTTCAACTCTAGTCTAAAATTATTTGTACAAGCTTATAGAGCTAGTTCAACTCTAGTGTAAAATTATTTGAACTAGCTTATAGAGCTAGTTCAACTCTAGTCTAAAATTATTTGTACTAGGCTATAGAGCTAGTTCAACTCTAGTGGAAAATTATTTGAACTAGCTTATAGAGCTAGTTTAACTCTAGTGTAAAATTATTTGTACAAGCTTATAGAGCTAGTTCAACTCTAGTGTAAAATTACTTGTACTAGGCTATAGAGCTAGTTCAACTCCATTTTAAGAGTATTTGAACTAGCTTATAGAGCTAGCTCAACTCTAGTGTAAAATTATTTGTACTAGGCTATAGAGCTAGTTCAACTCTAGTGTAAAATTATTTGAACTAGCTTATAGAGCGAGTTCAACTCTTGTGTAAAAAATTTTGAACTAGCTTATAGAGCTAGTTCAACTCTAGTCTAAAATTATTTGTACAAGCTTATACAGCTAGTTCAACTCTAGTGTAAAATTATTTGACCTATCTTATAGTGCTAGTTCAACTCTAGTGTAAAATTATTTGAACTAGCTTATAGAGCTAGTTCAACTCTAGTCTAAAATTATTTGTACAAGCTTATAGAGCTAGTTCAACTCTAGTGTAAAATTGTTTGAACTAGCTTATAGAGCTAGTTCAACTCTAGTATAAAATTATTTGTACAAGGCTATAGAGCTAGTTCAACTCTAGTGTAAAATTATTTGAACTAGCTTATAGAGTTAGTTGAACTCTAGTGTAAAATTATTTGTACAAGCTTATAGAGCTAGTTGAACTCTAGTGTAAAATTACTTGTAATAGGCTATAGAGCTAGTTCAACTCCATTTTAAGAGTATTTGAACTAGCTTATAGAGCTAGTTCAACTCTAGTGTAAAATTATTTGTACAAGCTTATAGAGCTAGTTCAACTCTAGTGTAAAATTGTTTGAACTAGCTTATAGAGCTAGTTCAACTCTAGTCTAAAATTATTTGTATTAGGCTATAGAGCTAGTTCAACTCTAGTGTAAAATTATTTGAACTAGCTTAGAGAGCTAGTTCAACTCTAGTCTAAAATTATTTGTACAAGCTTATAGAGCTAGTTCAACTCTAGTGTAAAATTGTTTGAACTAGCTTATAGAGCTAGTTCAACTCTAGTCTAAAATTATTTGTATTAGGCTATAGACCTAGTTCAACTCTAGTGTAAAATTATTTGTACTAGACTATAGAGCTAGTCAACTCTAGTGTAAAATTATTTGTACAAGCTTATAGAGCTAGTTCAACTCTAGTGTAAAATTACTTGTACTAGGCTATAGAGCTAGTTCAACTCCATTTTAAGAGTATTTGAACTAGCTTATAGAGCTACCTCAACTCTAGTGTAAAATTATTTGTACTAGGCTATAGAGCTAGTTCAACTCTAGTGTAAAATTATTTGAACTAGCTTATAGAGCTAGTTCAACTCTAGTGTAAAATTATTTGACCTATCTTATAGTGCTAGTTCAACTCTAGTGTAAAATTATTTGAACTAGCTTATAGAGCTAGTTCAACTCTAGTCTAAAATTATTTGTACAAGCTTATAGAGCTAGTTCAACTCTAGTGTAAAATTATTTGTACAAGCTTATATACCTAGTTCAACTCTAGTGTAAAATTATTGGTACTAGACTATAGAGCTAGTCAACTCTAGTGTATAATTATTTGAAGTAGCTTATAGAGCTAGTTCAACTCTAGTCTAAAATTATTTGTACAAGCTTATGGAGCTAGTTCAACTCTAGTGTAAAATTATTTGACCTAGCTTATAGTGCGAGTTCAACTCTTGTGTCAAAAAATTTGAACTAGCTTATAGAGCTAGTTCAACTCTAGTCTAAAATTATTTGTACAAGCTTATACAGCTAGATCAACTCTAGTGTAAAATTATTTGAACTAGCTTATAGAGCTAGTTCAACTCTAGTCTAAAATTATTTGTACAAGCTTATAGAGCTAGTTCAACTCTAGTGTAAAATTATTTGAACTAGCTTATAGAGCTAGTTCAACTCTAGTCTAAAATTATTTGTACTAGGCTATAGAGCTAGTTCAACTCTAGTGGAAAATTATTTGAACTAGCTTATAGAGCTAGTTTAACTCTAGTGTAAAATTATTTGTACAAGCTTATAGAGCTAGTTCAACTCTAGTGTAAAATTACTTGTACTAGGCTATAGAGCTAGTTCAACTCCATTTTAAGAGTATTTGAACTAGCTTATAGAGCTAGCTCAACTCTAGTGTAAAATTATTTGTACTAGGCTATAGAGCTAGTTCAACTCTAGTGTAAAAATATTTGAACTAGCTTATAGAGCTAGTTCAACTCTAGTGTAAAATTATTTGACCTATCTTATAGTGCTAGTTCAACTCTAGTGTAAAATTATTTGAACTAGCTTATAGAGCTAGTTCAACTCTAGTCTAAAATTATTTGTACACGCTTATAGAGCTAGTTCAACTCTAGTGTAAAATTATTTGTACAAGCTTATAGAGCTAGTTCAACTCTTGTGTAAAATTATTGGTACTAGACTATAGAGCTAGTCAACTCTAGTGTAAAATTATTTGAACTAGCTTATAGAGCTAGTTCAACTCTAGTCTAAAATTATTTGTACAAGCTTATAGAGCTAGTTCAACTCTAGTGTAAAATTATTTGACCTAGCTTATAGTGCGAGTTCAACTCTTGTGTAAAAAAAATTGAACTAGCTTATAGAGCTAGTTCAACTCTAGTCTAAAATTATTTGTACAAGCTTATACAGCTAGGTCAACTCTAGTGTAAAATTATTTGAACTATCTTATAGAGCTAGTTCAACTCTAGTCTAAAATTATTTGTACAAGCTTATAGAGCTAGTTCAACTCTAGTGTAAAATTGTTTGAACTAGCTTGTAGAGCTAGTTCAACTGTAGTCTAAAATATTTGTATTAGGCTATAGACCTAGTACAACTCTAGTGTAAAATTATTTGAACTAGCTTATAGAGCTAGTTCAACTCTAGTCTAAAATTATTTGTACAAGCTTATAGAGCTAGTTCAACTCTAGTGTAAAATTATTTGTACAAGCTTATATACCTAGTTCAACTCTAGTGTAAAATTATTGGTACTAGACTATAGAGCTAGTCAACTCTAGTGTAAAATTATTTGAACTAGCTTATAGAGCTAGTTCAACTCTAGTCTAAAATTATTTGTACAAGCTTATGGAGCTAGTTCAACTCTAGTGTAAAATTATTTGACCTAGCTTATAGTGCGAGTTCAACTCTTGTGTAAAAAAATTTGAACTAGCTTATAGAGCTAGTTCAACTCTAGTCTAAAATTATTTGTACAAGCTTATACAGCTAGTTCAACTCTAGTGTAAAATTATTTGAACTAGCTTATAGAGCTAGTTCAACTCTAGTCTAAAATTATTTGTACAAGCTTATAGAGCTAGTTCAACTCTAGTGTAAAATTGTTTGAACTAGCTTATAGAGCTAGTTCAACTCTAGTCTAAAATTATTTGTACTAGGCTATAGAGCTAGTTCAACTCTAGTGTAAAATTATTTGAACTAGCTTATAGAGCTAGTTCAACTCTAGTGTAAAATTATTTGTACAAGCTTATAGAGCTAGTTCAACTCTAGTGTAAAATTACTTGTACTATGCTATAGAGCTAGTTCAACTCCATTTTAAGAGTATTTGAACTAGCTTATAGAGCTAGCTCAACTCTAGTGTAAAATTATTTGTACTAGGCTATAGAGCTAGTTCAACTCTAGTGTAAAATTATTTGAACTAGCTTATAGAGCTAGTTCAACTCTAGTGTAAAATTATTTGACCTATCTTATAGTGCTAGTTCAACTCTAGTGTAAAATTATTTGAACTAGCTTATGGAGCTAGTTCAACTCTAGTCTAAAATTATTTGTACAAGCTTATAGAGCTAGTTCAACTCTAGTGTAAAATTATTTGTACAAGCTTATAGACCTAGTTCAACTCTAGTGTAAAATTATTGGTACTAGACTATAGAGCTAGTCAACTCTAGTGTAAAATTATTTGAACTAGCTTATAGAGCTAGTTCAACTCTAGTCTAAAATTATTTGTACAAGCGTATGGAGCTAGTTCAACTCTAGTGTAAAATTATTTGACCTAGCTTATAGTGCGAGTTCAACTCTTGTGTAAAAAATTTTGAACTAGCTTATAGAGCTAGTTCAACTCTAGTCTAAAATTATTTGTACATGCTTATACAGCTAGTTCAACTCTAGTGTAAAATTATTTGAACTCGCTTATAGAGCTAGTTCAACTCTAGTCTAAAATTATTTGTACAAGCTTATAGAGCTAGTTCAACTCTAGTGTAAAATTGTTTGAACTAGCTTATAGAGCTAGTCCAACTCTAGTCTAAAATTATTTGTACTAGGCTATAGAGCTAGTTCAACTCTAGTGTAAAATTATTTG
>NW_025231179.1:9401-10348 GCF_018294505.1 Triticum aestivum
AGTTCAACTCCATTTTAAGAGTATTTGAACTAGCTTATAGAGCTAGCTCAACTCTAGTGTAAAATTATTTGTACAAGCTTATAGAGCTAGTTCAACTCTAGTGTAAAATTGTTTGAACTAGCTTATAGATCTAGTTCAACTCTAGTCTAAAATTATTTGTATTAGGCTATAGAGCTAGTTCAACTCTAGAGTAAAATTATTTGAACTAGCTTATAGAGGTAGTTCAACTATAGTCTAAAATTATTTGTACAAGCTTATAGAGCTAGTTCAACTCTAGTGTAAAATTGTTTGAACTAGCTTATAGAGCTAGTTCAACTCTAGTCTAAAATTATTTGTATTAGGCTATAGACCTAGTTCAACTATAGTGTAAAATTATTTGTACTAGACTATAGAGCTAGTCAACTCTAGTGTAAAAATATTTGTACAAGGTTATAGAGCTAGTTCAACTCTAGTGTAAAATTACTTGTACTAGGCTATAGAGCTAGTTCAACTCCATTTTAAGAGTATTTCAACTAGCTTATAGAGCTACCTCAACTCTAGTGTAAAATTATTTGTACTAGGCTATAGAGCTAGTTAAACTCTAGTGTAAAATTATTTGAACTAGCTTATAGAGCTAGTTCAACTCTAGTGTAAAATTATTTGTACAAGCTTATAGAGCTAGTTCAACTCTAGTGTAAAATTATTTGACCTAGCTTATAGTGCGAGTTCAACTCTTGTGTAAAAAAATTTGAACTACCTTATAGAGCTAGTTCAACTCTAGTCTAAAATTATTTGTACAAGCTTATACAGCTAGTTCAACTCTAGTGTAAAATTATTTGAATTAGCTTATGGAGCTAGTTCAACTCTAGTCTAAAATTATTTGTACAAGCTTATAGAGCTAGTTCAACTCTAGTGTAAAATTGTTTGAACTAGCTTATAGAGCTAGTTCAACTCTAGTCTAAAATTAT
>NW_025231179.1:10489-10999 GCF_018294505.1 Triticum aestivum
TCTAGTGTAAAATTATTTGTACTAGGTTATAGAGCTAGTTCAACTCTAGTGTAAAATTATTTGAACTAGCTTATAGAGCTAGTTCAACTCTAGTGTAAAATTATTAGTACAAGCTTATAGATCTAGTTCAACTCTAGTGTAAAATTATTTGAACTAGCTTATAGAGCTAGTTCAACTCTAGTGTAAAATTATTTGTACTAGGCTATAGAGCTAGTTCAACTCTAGTGTAAAATTATTTGAACTAGCTTATAGAGCTAGTTCAACTCTAGTGTAAAATTATTTGACCTAGCTTATAGTGCTAGTTCAACTCAAGTGTAAAATTATTTGAACTAGCTTATAGAGCTAGTTCAACTCTAGTCTAAAATTATTTGTACTAGACTATAGAGCTAGTTCAACTCTAGTGTAAAATTATTTGAACTAGCTTATAGAGCTAGTTCAACTCTAGTCTAAAATAATTTGTACAACCTTATAGAGCTAGTTCAACTCTTAGTGTAAAATTGTTTGAACTAG
>NW_025231179.1:11086-11893 GCF_018294505.1 Triticum aestivum
TAAAATTATTAGTACAAGCTTATAGATCTAGTTCAACTCTAGTGTAAAATTATTTGAACTAGCTTATAGAGCTAGTTCAACTCTAGTGTAAAATTATTTGTACTAGGCTATAGAGCTAGTTCAACTCTAGTGTAAAATTATTTGAACTAGCTTATAGAGCTAGTTCAACTCTAGTGTAAAATTATTTGACCTAGCTTATAGTGCTAGTTCAACTCAAGTGTAAAATTATTTGAACTAGCTTATAGAGCTAGTTCAACTCTACTCTAAAATTATTTGTACTAAACTATAGAGCTAGTTCAACTCTAGTGTAAAATTATTTGAACTAGCTTATAGAGCTAGTTCAACTCTAGTCTAAAATAATTTGTACAACCTTATAGAGCTAGTTCAACTCTTAGTGTAAAATTGTTTGAACTAGCTTATAGATCTAGTTCAACTCTAGTCTAAATTTATTTGTACTAGGCTATAGATCTAGTTCAACTCTAGTGTAAAATTATTTGAACTAGCTTATAGAGCTAGTTCAACTCTAGTGTAAAATTATTTGTACAAGCTTATAGAGCTAGTTCAACTCTAGTGTAAAATTACTTGTACTAGGCTATAGAGCTAGTTCAACTCCATTTTAAGAGTATTTGAACTAGCTTATAGAGCTAGTTCAACTCTAGTGTAAAATTATTTGTACTAGGCTATAGAGCTAGTTCAACTCTAGTGTAAAATTATTTGAACTAGCTTATAGAGCTAGTTCAACTCTAGTGTAAAATTATTTGACCTAGCTTATAGTGCTAGTTCAACTCTAGTGTAAAATTATTTGAA
>NW_025231180.1:0-1831 GCF_018294505.1 Triticum aestivum
GTGTTGATACATATGCAGAACTTCACCCAATAAATACTGCAAGACTCACTTTATTTATTCTAATGCTCCAACATGAACATGTGCAGACCTTCAAGTAGTGACCTTCCTGCAGGAAAAATTATAGCAAAGTAAATAGCTAACTATGTTATCACACTTAATTAGCATCAACTTGATTCCTTCTTAAAGTAAATCCTATGCAATCTTGAAAATCTTGTACTTCCAAATCTGTGCGCCAAAGGTCAATCCAGTACAAATTTGCTGAATTTACCAATAAAGTGACAGAATGCACTACATTACAGGTTTTAAGAATACATTTATCTGAACAAATGTCTAGCCATGAATACAATTATCTTCCAACTTATAATAACTAGCCATAAATTCAATTATCTGCACAAATTAACAAAATGGCAGAGAGATGTACCATATTTGAGCTTGAGCTAAGCTCCTTAATAGTATCACATAAGCATCCACCAAGCACTTCTCATAACCAAACCAGAGTCCCTTCCATTCCTTAATTTCCTCTATGAGGTTTGACAATTAGGAAACGAGTTAGCCACGGAAATCACTCACGATAAGAAACACATCACGTTAAGGAGAAATTCAGAAACCTCTCAGCCAAACTGACAACTGTCTTGGTAGCATGTCATAGACGGAAGTCAGAAACTTATGAGACAGATGTGGCACTGCGCAAAGATCATGTCACGTTTTAAAAGTGTACAAATACTTAATTAACCAGGAAGCAGGCCATAGATATGCACGGGTTTTATCTAAAGGACCAAACTACCATAGAGACGAAATCCAAACAAAGATCGTGCATGCTGACAGGCTGGCCGCACCAATACATTATCTCGTACATTTTTCGGCAAACACAAACCGAGCAAGGCATTAGCTCATAGACTTTTCAGCAAACACAAATCAAGCGATGCATCAAAAAGAAACCCAACCTTCATAGTTAACAGCACAGAGATCCCGAGAACTAAGAGAGAACTGTGAGTTCGTACACGAGAAAAAACAACATGAAACGTTTAATGGATCAGCTCATAGAACTTTCATCAAACAGGAGACGAGCAAGGTGATGAAGAAAGATCTCACCTTAGGCAAGGTCTGCGGTGTTGCTGTGCGAGTAGAATAACAGCCGGGAGATGAGGAAAAGAGGAAGAGACAGCTCACATGTGCCGCCGTTTTCTCCATGAACTTGGAGCTGCACTTGCCTCTGGGTTGGGGCTTGACCAGGAGGGGTCCCTCTAATGACACTGCTGCCCTCACTGCATCGCATCCATCATCCTGCGGCCTGCCTTACCCTTGTGCGCCCCTACAACTTGCCTGAATGGGAGAGATTAGAGGAGGGACAACAGTAAGAAAGAGCTCATTGGAAGAAGAAATGGGGAGGAGGAAGGTTCACCTCAAGGAAGGCGATGGCGGCAACTGCGCACACGGCTCAGTCTCCTTGTCCATCTCTGCGCCCCGCGTGTGGAGGAGCAAGGATGTACACGGCGCCGTGGACTGCTCCTCCTCCTTCTCCTCGTCCTTCTGCACGTCCCAGAGGCGAGGGGACGGCGTCGCAAGGTAAATACATTCAGCTGGGGCGTGAGATGCAGTTGCTTTGGGTAGTATCTGGGGCGTGAGAACACAGTTAAATGCTGCTTGATTTTTAGAGCTGGTACACTACCCAAGGCTTGAAGGCGCCCTTGATGCATCATTGTTGTGCTTCTGTATTTACCTTGCAACCAGCTCTAAAAATCAAGCAGCATTTAACTGTAAAACTTTTCTATGAAAACTTTTCAACCTAGCTAGATTCTTTTGGATGGATGGATCTTATTTTCCTCAACCA
>NW_025231180.1:6368-11892 GCF_018294505.1 Triticum aestivum
AATGTTATTTCGGGAAAGAGGGAGTATCATAATACTAGTTTGTCATGGTAACGAAATATGATTTGTATGGTGTTCTCAACAAAGTCCATGAGACAGAGACGCCTATTATGGTGCAGAGCGGCCTTCACAATACTGTTACGTGCACTTGGTTTATTTTTTGAAATCAAATCGTCTTTTATTTCACTAGGCTACTGATATAAAAATTGTCATATGCCCCGTCACGTAAACGAGGGCATCTATTTGTTCTAATTAATGAAGGGATATGAAGATATGTAAGCTATATAGCTGTAACGAATGTCTTGCTTTATCTTTTGATTGCAGGGAATATTAGCTCTGTCTTTTTTTTCTGAATGAATATTCGCTGTGTCTTTGTTCACAGGAGAGGACTAACTTGCATATTCTAGCCAGTTTGGAGCACATCAGAAGCTAGTTACACTCTGTACCGGACTAGGACATAGTATAGTATCAATGAATCATTACTGTTTGGGACCTGTATATGTAGGGAAGAAGAAGTGTATATGATGAGTAATCTGCTTCTGCTGCAGGCTTGTGGTTCCACTGTTTCTGCAGGTTGATGCTTGTTATGGCATTTGCAGAAGCCACTCTGTAAAATAACAAGAACAAGAACACCGACACTAGTTGAAAACCTAAGCTTGGTTCGCTGCAGATCTCAAGATAGTGGTCAGAAAAGTGAAAGCTAAGGATGTAGAGTCCAATTAGCTTAGGTGTTATTGAATGCATGTACATGGCAAAGCTGGCATTTAGGTTCTGGAAATGCATGCTTCAGACAAATGACAAAAGATGTACTCCCTCCGTTTCTAAATACGGAGTATAAGCCCTTTTAGAGATTCCAATATAGACTACATATGGATGTATATAGACGTATTTTAAAGTGTAGATTCACTCATTTTGCTCCGTATGTACTAGTGTACACTCCCTCCGTTCTAAAATGAGTGTCTCAACTTTGTGATTATCAGCAGATAGTAGATACACAAGCAAGTCAAAACATGAACGATAAGACATAACACACGCAACCAGCAGGAAAGCAAGTAAATGATTCCTTCAGAGAGGAGATGTACTGCAGAGTGGTTCAGACAAATGAGTGGCAAAATTTCGAAATAGCGCTTCATAGAAAAGATTGAAGAACAAAGGAAACCAGTGAATAAATAGCTTCGATATGACTGGAATGATAAAAACCTAATGATGAGTTAGTCTCGGTACTCGCTGTGTTATTGAGCGTCTCAATGGAGATTCATTGGCTTGAACATGCAGACCTTTAATACGGCAAATATTTGTTTCATTATCGAAAAGAAAAGAAGGGCAGCTCATTTTTCTGAAACTAACAGAATAAATATTTCTCCGAAATGCTTCTTGAATTTCAACCATGATCATCAAGTCAACAGAACATACTCCCTCTGTTCCTAAATATTTGTCTTTTTAGAGATTTTAACAAGTGACTACATACGGAGCAAAATGAGTGAATCTACATTCTAAAATATGTCTATATACATCCGTATGTGGTAGTCCATTTATAAAATCTCTGAAAAGACAAATATTTACCAAACGGAGGGAGTATATATTACCGTCTAAAAGCGCATGGGTGGTCTCTCCTCCTTTTTCCGGGCTTGAGACCGGCTATCAATTTTGCAACGAAAAAACCAGGCACCAATTCGTAAATCAGTCTACTAGCTACTGGGTTGACAAAATATTCTCTTAGTGAGTTTACTGGCAGCTTGAGGTTCATCAACACATCGTTCTCTTAGCCCTGGTATATAAGACCCATCTACCAGCGCTTAAAACTCTGGTTGTTCATCATTCATCACTACTTCATTCTCCTGGTAGCAAGTACCAACTCCTGAATCAACCTCCCTGGAAGAAAAAAAACCTCCTGAATCCACCAGCACAAATGCACTTTGGGCTGTCCACCATGTATGAACCTCTGTGTGGAGCAGAAAATATGTAGGCTCAAAGAGACATTTCAGTTTTACAATTGAAATAGAGCTATATAAGTAAAGTTAACTGAAACATATTTTCAGTAATGGTGAACAACAAGTCCAATTCGACAACTACCGTAAAGAACAACGAGACCAATTCCACAAATACCATACAGAACAACAAGACCAATTCCACAAATACAGCAAACACAACACTACAACGCAAGTGGACCATACAACATCACTAATAAAAATAAAAACGTGGAGTATTCATGGAACACAGACCTCGGTCCCAATCAGTCATGTAGGCATTGCATTACGGTTACATAGCATCCTAAATCTATTACAAGTTGTAACAAAGATGGTTACTAGAACTGCAAGTAAGGAAATGTGACTCTCGTCTCTTCCTTGCTGGAGCCATCCAAAAGCTCCAATATATACTTGTTCTTCACATGGCATTCCTGTTTCAGAGAAAGCAGAGTATCAACGGCGAGTCTGTGTGTGTATACAACTTTCGTTGTTATAGGAAAGTTGGTATAAATGTTTCCTTGACAATAAAATCCACTCAATTCATCACATGGAATTCTCCCTGTGTCAAGAACAAATATTGGCGAGAGCAGAAGGTCAGTTAGACCATACCTTATTGCTATCCTCTGTATCTTTGGACCATGAAACTGTCCTGCTCGCTTAATTTGATAAGCACGTATTTCAATTCTTGTTAAATAGTAATGCTTAATTTTGCTGGCAGTCTGCCATTTTAGAATCCTGGCCGAGAACTTTGAGTTGGCTATCAAGTACTCCCTCTGTCGAATAATATAAGACGTTTTTTGAAACCACGCTAGTGTCAAAAAACGTCTTACATTATGGGACGGAGGGAGTACTTTGAAACAGACCTGGCACATTCAG
The DNA here is from genome assembly GCF_018294505.1 of Triticum aestivum. Lineage (NCBI taxonomy): Eukaryota > Viridiplantae > Streptophyta > Magnoliopsida > Poales > Poaceae > Triticum > Triticum aestivum. The sequence goes on from NW_025231180.1 coordinate 9,209, forward strand.
AATTTTACGAAATTAATTTGAACTAATTGTTGATGTATAAACGTATTGCCTAGTCTCTTCTATCGGATCGGTTTTCTGGTTGCTTTGGCTAGAGCATGCACTTCTACGCTTTCTTAGCGGAAAAAACTTCCAATCTATTCATCTTCAATCATGGTAGTACAACGAACACTAGAAATAATAAAAATTACATTCAGATCCGTAGACCACCTAGCGATGACTACAAGCACTGAAGCGAGCTGAAGGCGCGCCGCTGTCATCGCTCCTCCCTCGCCGGAGCCGGGCAAACCTTGTTGTAGTAGACAGTCGGAAATTCGTCGAGCTAAGGCGCCATAGAACCAACGCACCAGAACAGCAACCGTCGTGGATGAAGAGTGTAGATCAAAAGGATCCAACCTGAAAACACACGAACGAAGACGAACAACGCAGAGATCCAAGCAAATCCACCAAAGACAGATCCGCCGGAGACACAACTCCACACGCGCACCGGCGATGCAAGACGCATCACCGGAACGGGGGCTAGGCGGGGAGACCTTTATTCCATCTTCAGGGAGCCGCCACCGTCTCGCCTTCCTGAGCAGGACACAAACCCTAACAAAGCTCGAAAAAAGATCTAAAAACGGAGCCCTCCCACCGGCAAGGGCCGAGATCCACTCCGGCTCCATGGCCATAGGGCCATCGGAGACGGGATGGACCGGCGCCGGCGCCGGTGGGAGGCAGAAAGCTAGGGTTCTTGGAGGCGGCGGCTAGGTGTATGCACTTCTATGCTGACAGCAACCTTGTCACATTATAACGTTTTTTTTTTCAAATCTGTCACATTCTAACTTAGCTAGCTAGAATAGGAGATGGAGTCAATATGCATTTAGTTCAACTCTGAAGCTAGCTTGGCTTAGGAAAGGAAGAATCAACCATGCATACCACAATCACACAAATACATACAATGGCAGTGCACTGAAGAACGATCAGATTAATTTAAGTGAAAGATGTTAGGTGATGAAAGTTTGGGTCATATCCATCCTTTTATGATGATCTGGCCTCCCAAATTTCCTGCACTCAAGGATGATCCTGCAAGGTTTGCGCTTCCCATTTGATGATTTATCAGTCCTCTTTATGTGGTTACAAAGTTTTGCAATGTGTATCATCCATCACACTGTTTAGTATAGCTGTAGATGTGTGTAGTTATTATTCATTCTTCAGGCCATTAGAACAATACTAGTTAAACGGCATTACAAGCGCTTGCCATAAGATGAACATAAATCACTTGTCTACTGTGGTAATATTACTATGTGCTTGTGGTAATAATAGAGGAACATTGCAGGTGGGCACCAGATATCATGCTTCCCGGGACCTCTCCCCTCATAAATGAATTCTCATAAAAAGCAATTTGTGCTGGTACTAGAAGATGACTTGTTTGGTTTTATGGACCTCTCATTTTGATTACATCAATGTGAACGTCATGCTTAGGTGGTTAGGGCTGAGAGATGCCTAGCTTTGTTATCATCTTGACTGTTGCATTTTTTATTTCGAGGCAGTTTCACATACCCGTCATGCATGGAATTTAGCTTCCTTTTTCTTGAATACAATCATGGTGTAATGTTGTACTACCTACCTTTGAACTATGAACCACAAGCTATCTTCGAGATTGTCAATACTCAGTTTTTTTCCGAATGTTGCTTGGCGGGTGACACATATTTTCTGAATACTAGTGGATCATAACTTTTACGTGGGTATGATTGAGCTTATCTATGATTTTTTATCCAGATATATAACTGTGAAATTTTTCCTTTTGTATGGCAACTGGCAAGTTGCTAGTCGAAGCTAATAGTGAGTAATTGTGTTTGTGTGGCATTTTTTGGTGTATGATCATAGTTTTGTTGTACTGGAGTGCATATTATAAATTGGAAACATGGCCATTTGGGACAGTTTGGTTGTACTATTGTAGCAGTTTCTCTAGATATTCCAAACAAACATATTTTTGTGTGAAACGAGGAAAAATATTTGCCATTTTCATTGATGAAGAAGAAGAGAGTTGCCCGGTTAATTGGAGGAAAACCAGGATGTAGTAGATACATTTTTTGATTTTGAAGTGCATGTAACAGTTGAGTATCGTTGTACTAGCCACTTGTCTTGTTAGCTCATTTAACTTTTTTATGCATAGATAGAAGAAAAATATTCTAATACTAAACTGCACTCTGTTTTAGCAATTATGTGTAGCTGTAATGCGAAAGTAAATTTGCACGCGACACTCTGGCTTGAAATTTAGGTGTGTCTGATTAGTAAAGTTTGGCATAAGAAGCCTGCCTGGTGGTGCCTTTGTTTCTATAGCGTGATCAGGTAATTCTGTCATGCATAACAAGGATAAGGGGCAAACTGTGTAATAGGAACACATATATGTGTTCATCTAGTAGTTCAACTGAACAATAAAAAAACGAGGGAATTTCCCGTCAGTGCTTGCCTCAGATGTTTATCTCTTTCTCAGTTCGTGCACTCTGTTTGTGGCTGTTATGCTTGATGGGTGGATGGATGAACCAATGCTGCTGTGTGTAAACATTACTGGTTCATGAAATTAGTCCATTCTACTGATGTTCATCTGCATTAGTCTTTTTCCATGGCACTGATGCCCATCTGCACATGTGTTTGTGGTTGCTGCCCATTTGGCAGGGTCAAACAATGAGTGGATGGCGAAA
>NW_025231181.1:0-1880 GCF_018294505.1 Triticum aestivum
CATGACCCAGCTTCGAACGTGTCGGTCATCAGCAAGTGGGTCCGGGCTGTAGCACTGGGCTAGCAGGACTCCGGTAAACCGGGCTGTAGCGGGCTAACAGGACTCCGGTACTCAAAGCGTGGCATTTCCCCGAAGGGACAGACACAGGAACGAAGAAGGACACATGCCGGCCAGCCTAAGTGTTCCAGAGCAGTAGCAAGCTACCATGGCTCAGCGGTAACACTAGGAGACATTTCCCGGTAAGAGAGGCTACTAAAGATAAACAACTAGATAGTCAGATCCCACACATACCAAGCATTTCAATCATACACACAATATGCTCGATATGTGCAAATACAACGAAGCATCACAACATGACTCTATGACACAAGTACTTTATTTAAGGCTCAGTGAGCCATACATAACATACACAAAGGTACGGGTCTCACGACCCAACATACAAGTCATACAGTCATACAAGCCAACAGCGGAAGTAACTTGTCTGAGTACAGACAACTAGTAAAATAAAAGAGGCTTGGAAAGCCTAGCTATACTACGTGGTCCTCCACAAGTTCAGGGTCACCACCTGGGTCCTTAGCCTACTCGTTGATGTCAACGTCTACATAGAACCCATCAGAAGGGGTTGCAGCGTCTTCTGTAAAAATGCAGATTATAGCAACATGAGTACAAAGGTACTCAGCAAGACTTACATCAGATCCTACATACATGCATAGTATCAAGAAGGGTTGGTGGAGTTATTGCAGCAAGCCAGCTTTGACTCTTGGCTAGGCTATCCTACGATACTCCAACTTGAAATAGTTTTGCGCACACGAGTCCACTATTCACCACTTCAATACACTACCGAGGATCCACCTCCGTCTTCCTACGGAAGAGCCATCCTCGGCACTCACACTTATCTTGAGGCTTTTAGTAGTTTCCATTTACTTGTCTATGAACTGTATAGGCAACCAAGTAGTCCTTTACCGCGGACGCGGCTATTCGAATAGATCATGTTAACCCTGCAGGGGTGTACTTCTTCATACACGCTCTCACCACTTATCGTTGCTTACACGACATGTACTCGGCAACCTTCAAGCGGAAGCCCAACGTGGGTGTCGGCCACGACCTACCTAATCACCTAAGCCTCCAGTCCAGGTTTATCGCCTATTCCGGTTCCATCCGCAGGGAGTCCGGCCGAGGTTTCCCATACGGCCCCGAACGATGTGAACAGGGTTCCCGAGATACCTAACGGGTATTCGGTACACCGTGCCACGTACCTACCGCATCACAGCCCACCCCTATGGTCAGCGCTGTCCACGGCCTCCAGTAGGCTACAAACACCAGAAACTACTTGCAACTCCTGGACGGAGAACTAGGGTGAATAAGAAGCCGAGAGGGTCCATTGGTTTCGGGCCCAATGCATGGTAGTAGCTGGTTCTTAAATCACACATACAGATCTCAGTGCTTAAGGTCGGCTTCAATGAAACAACCCACCATGTACTCCTACATGGCCTCTCATCGATACCTTTACCAAATCGTGTTCACCACACCACTCTCATTACCGACCTAATCATTTCACTCTAGCCCATCACCCAGATGAACCAGACCTGACACGACTCTAAGCATAGCAGGCATAGCAAGGTAGGAACAACACATACATATGGCTCAATCAACTCCTACACATGCTAGTGGGTTTCATCTAGTTACTGTGGCAATGACAGGTCATGCAGAGGAAATGGGTTCAACTACCGTAGCACACAGCAGTTTGAATCGCGTTGTCTTAATGCAGTAAAAGAGAGCGGGAGCGAGAACATGGGATTGTATCGATATGATCAAATGGTTGGTTGCTTGCCTGATGGTTCGATGCACGGATACGGTTCTTCGTTAGGGTAATCACGGTA
>NW_025231181.1:3125-11891 GCF_018294505.1 Triticum aestivum
ATAGCATTATTCCCTCTTTTGGTCCTGGGAAAGCCGGTAATGAAATCCATACCAATTTTATCCCATTTCCATTCAGGAATAGCTAAGGGTTGAAGGGTGCCAGCAGGCCGTTGATGCTCTGCTTTTACACGACGACAGACGTCGCAATTTGCAATATACTGAGCAATTTCTCTCTTCATCCTAGTCCACCAGAACCTCTGGCGTAGGTCCTGATACATTTTAGTGCTACCGGGATGAATGGTGAGAGGAGATTCATGAGCTTCCTTAAGGATCAAACGCCTCAGGTTTCGCACTTTGGGAACCACTAGTCGATTCCCGAAGTATACGACCCCTTGATCATTAATGGAGAAGCAATTCGCAATTCCTTTCTGAATGTTCCTCTTGATGCGGGAGATTCCCGGATCTACCTTCTGTGCTTTGATAATTTGATCCGTAAGGTTAGGTTTTGCCACCAAGGTGGAGAGAAAACCTTGAGGAACAATGTGAAGGTTAAGCTTTCGAAATTCCTCATGGAGAAGCGGTTGACCTTGTTGTAACATCAGGTTGTTACAATAAGATTTACGACTTAGCGCATCAGCCATGACGTTGGCTTTCCCTGGGGTATAGGTTATTCCTAAGTCGAAGTCAGTGATCAATTCAACCCAACGTCTCTGCCTGAGATTCAAATCCGGTTGGGTGAAAATATACTTCAGACTTTGGTGATCAGTGAATATTTCGCAACGATTACCGAGGAGGTAATGTCGCCAGGTCTTAAGTGCATATACTACGGCTGCAAGTTCTAGATCATGAGTAGGATAATTCTCCTCATGTGGGTGCAATTGCCGTGAAGCGTAAGCAATTACGTGTCGATCTTGCATAAGAATGCAACCTAGTCCTTGTCGCGAGGCGTCGCAGTAGATAACGAAGTCCTTGGAGAAGTCTGGCGGTACCAGTACGGGAGCAGAGGTCAGGCGTCTTTTCAGTTCCTGAAAGCTGTGCTCACATTGTGGAGTCCATTCGAACTTCTTATCTTTCTTGAGGAGTTCGGTTAGAGGTTTAGCAACCTTGGAGAAATTCTCGACAAAGCGACGACAATAGCTCGCTAAGCCCAGAAAACTCCGAACTTGCTTGACCGATTCGGGTGGAGTCCAATTAAGGACGGCTTGAACTCGCTCAGGGTTAACAGCAATACCTTTACCAGATATTACATGACCCAGATAGGTCACTTCTGACAACCAGAATTCACATTTAGAGAATTTGGCATAAAGGCGATGCTCTCGAAGTTTCTTCAACACTAGCCTTAGATGTTCGGCATGTTCTTCCTCGTTCTTGGAGTAGATGAGTATATCATCGAGATAAACCACGACGAATTTATCCAAATACTCCATGAAGATTGAGTTCATTAACCGAGAAAAGGTGGCTGGAGCGTTGGTTAAACCGAAGGACATGACGGTGTACTCGTATTGGCCATAACGAGTAACAAAGGCCGTTTTGGGAATGTCCCCATTTCTGATTTTGATTTGATGGTAGCCCAACCTCAAATCCATCTTGGAGAAGACTGAGGATCCAGCGAGCTGATCATACAGATCGTTGATCCTGGGAAGTGGATATTTGTTTTTGATTGTGACCAAATTGACAGGTCGGTAATCTACAACCATCCGGTCCGTACCATCTTTCTTCTTGACGAATAGGACGGGGCAAGCCCACGGAGATGAACTAGGGCGGATGAAACCCTTTTTCAAGGACTCATCAAGTTGTTTCTTAAGCTCGGCCAGTTCTAGTGGTGCCATCTTGTAGGGTCTTCTAGCAATCGGAACGGTTCCTGGAATGAGGTCTATTACGAACTCCACATCCCTGTCAGGTGGAACACCTGGCAATTCATCTGGAAAGACATCCGGGAAGTCACGGACTACCGGAACGTCCTCAAGGTCTGGCAAAGGGCTGGCGTTAAGAGAATATAGTTGTCGCTTGGCTATTCGAGTCAAAACATTGACTATCTTCCCCGAAGGATGGGTGAGTTGAACAGTCCTAGAGAAGCAATCAATTTTGGCTTGATGAGCTGACATCCAGTCCATACCCAAAATGATATTAATATCTGAAGATTTAAGGGCTATCAAAGATGCGAGGAAAACAAGTCTGTCGACTTGGATTTCATTTCCATGGCTTACTCTAGAAGTTTGCCATTTGGATCCCGGAGTTTGAATTACCATGGAGGATGGCAAGTCACAGAATGCAACGTTATGCAAACGAGCATAATTTTCAGATATAAAAGAATGAGAGGCTCCTGTATCGAAAAGAACAGATGCCGGGTGGCAATTAACAAGAAGCGTACCGAGAACGACGTTGGGATCCTCTTGAGCTTCTTCGGCAGAGATACAGTTGACATGGCCACGTGAAGCGGTGACCGGTTTAGCATGAAACACTTTTCCTGTCGGCTTGCCACGGCCAACAGCTTTAGCAGATTGATTGGGGTTGGTCTGGGGACACTCACGCATATAATGACCAGATTCCCCACACTTGAAACAAGTCACGGAACTGGTACGTGGAGGAGCATTATTGGTTGGACCCCCATAGGGCTTGGCTGGGGCAGACTGTTGAACGGGGCGAGGCGCCTGGAAAGATGGCCTCGGTGTGAATCTGGGTGGCAGGGCGGTGTTGGGTACCCACACGCGGCGCTTCTGAGGACCAGCACCGGATGAGGAACCCGTGTCACGTCCATGCTTGCGTGTTGCGTCATAGTCAGTCTGACCAGTTTCAGCACTGATGGCTTTGTTGACAAGTTTCGAAAAAGATGTGCGCTCATGCAGATGGAGGTCGCGGCGAAGCTCAGGACTAAGGCCCTTACGGAACCTTGCTTGCTTCTTGGCGTCAGTAGAAACTTCCTCGGTTGCATATCGGGCGAGATTACCAAACTCCCTGCTATAGGCATCCACAGAAAGTCGGCCTTGGGTGAAACTGCAAAATTCTTCACGTTTACGGTCCATGAGACCCTCCGGAATGTGATGTTCATGGAAAGCCTCGCTGAACTCAGCCCAAGTAGTGACATGGCCCGCTGGGCGCATAGCTCCATAATTCTCCCACCATAGACTGGCGGGGCCTTCAAGATGATATGCAGCAAAGGTGACCTTGTCAGCCTCCGCTACCAGCGCGGAACGCAGTTTGTGAGAGATACTGCGAAGCCAGTCATCAGCGTCGAGAGGCTCGACGGAGTGGTGGAACGTGGGTGGATGCAATTTGATAAAATCACTGAGTGACACCACGTTAGCCCTCTGATGGTGTGCTGTATTCTGTTCAATACGCTCCAACAAACGGTTGGTCTCCCACTTGTTTCTCTCAGCTTCCATCATAACCTCGGCTAGTGAAGGAGGATGAGGCAGATTTTCATTCCTGCCCTCACTGCCTTCGGCCTGCTCTTGAGAAGCAGGGTTAGCGCGCGTGTTGACCATCCTAGGTAACAAGACAATGATTTAGTCAGAACGATAAAATTCCGACATAGGATACAGAATGTAAGGAATAATTCGGAATGTAAGATGATCATCCGTATGACATGGTAAATACAGAAACTGCTTCTTTTATTCCATCGTCATACACACCATACAAGGTTTAGTACAAGACCAAACAAAGTACTATTACGATGGGAAAAGGATTACATCTCATCGGAGGCATTCCAAGCTCCTATACATTATTTTTCTACACCTCCGGAAAGAGTACAAACTAGATCATATCCCACGAGTCACGCAGGACGATAGACGACACAGCTAGTGCGAACTAGTGATACTACCATTAACTCAGACCGATCCGTAGTAGTCCTCGTAGAAGTCACCTCCATAGCCTGGAAGCTCAACATGTTCATCCGGAAACAGACGGTCTCGCGGAGCTTGTGGACCATAGGGGCTAGGATGAGGCCTTGGACCAACAAACGGTGGCCTGCGGGGACCGCGAGGTGGGGTGATGCCTCCTACATCACGCCAAACCATCACGTCTGGCAGAGCAGATCTCACAGGATAGAGATCGCGCATATCTGAATATCCAGCTTGCACCGCCGGTGCGAACCGAGTCAAAGTGGCCCAGTGGTCAGCACGGGTGTTGAAGAGCTCTAGCCTTAAGGCCCGATTTTCTCGGTCCTTATCCTCGAGCATCTCAGCAGTGGTGCGAGTCCGTGAATCCTCCTGAGTGGGGTCAGCATAGATAGCCTGGAGATACCCTTGTGCTCCCGGAAGTGATCCTGGCATATACCGGAAATCAGAGTCCCGAAATAGACCAGATCTGACTCGCATAATGGTCATCATAGAGTAGGCGGCGTCCTGCACAGCCATCTCAATGGTAACCCCGAGTCCATAAGAGCAGTGAAGAGGCTCGGTGGATCCAGGATAAGATGGAAATATCCTGACAGTGCAGAGATACTGGCTCTGATTAAAATCTCGGAATTGCTCTTCGACCGTGTACTCGGGATACCAGCGATATCCAGCCTCAGTCATTACCCTGACCAACTTAGCAGTATGGCCGGGTACATCTAGGCATCGAGTCAGGCGAACCACTTGATTGAGGTCGCGAGTGGCCATCTGAAAGCACAATCATAATGCAAGGGCATTAGAATTTCTAGCAAAATTTCGGCAGCATGACAGCTGTAAATGCTCAAGAAGGATTTTGAGACATTTGACAAAGGATTTCGTACACACTCAACATCACCATATCAAAGTTCTAAAACCATTCTGGCAACATAATGTGGTAGTAGAACTGAACTAGGCTGGTAACCATCAAACTTATAAGGTACTACTGATTAGTAACTCGTGATCCTGATAGAGAGAACAGATCCTAATTCCTTAACCCCCGGTGGAAGAATGGACTGACTCAGATCAGAAGTCATAAGGTATAAGGAGTAAAAAGAGCCTTACGTTCCATCCCACAAACAATTCCCCTACATATAACTAAAGAATTTCTAGACTCAACATCGACCAGTTTGGCTTGGAGAACCTACAGGCAGTCCAGCTCTGATGCCAACGCTGTCAGGACCCCGACTCGATGTCACATCGATCTAGCTGGTAACACCTCATATCACTTTGCGGCCTCACGCACGGTATTCCCACGGGTGTCGTCTTACCTTTTCCCGGGACCGTTTGCGCCTTTTGGCTCACGTATATGATAGTGTCGCTAGCATCCATATGATAAAGAGCCCGGGCTGACATGACTAGTCGTAAACCCAAAGTGGCACAGACTTACAGGGACAGGCATCCATGACCCAGCTTCGAACGTGTCGGTCATCAGCAAGTGGGTCCGGGCTGTAGCACTGGGCTAGCAGGACTCCGGTAATCCGGGCTGTAGCGGGCTAACAGGACTCCGGTACTCAAAGCGTGACATTTCCCCGAAGGGACAGACACAGGAACGAAGAAGGACACATGCCGGCCAGCCTAAGTGTTCCAGAGCAGTAGCAAGCTACCATGGCTCAGCGGTAACACTAGGAGACATTTCCCGGTAAGAGAGGCTACTAAAGATAAACAACTAGATAGTCAGATCCCACACATACCAAGCATTTCAATCATACACACAATATGCTCGATATGTGCAAATACAACGAAGCATCACAACATGACTCTATGATACAAGTACTTTATTTAAGGCTCAGGGAGCCATACATACCATACACAAAGGTACGGGTCTCGCGACCCAACATACAAGTCATACAGTCATACAAGCCAACAGCGGAAGTAACTTGTCTGAGTACAGACAACTAGTAAAATAAAAGAGGCTTGGAAAGCCTAGCTATACTACGTGGTCCTCCACAAGTTCAGGGTCACCACCTGGGTCTTTAGCCTACTCGTTGATGTCAACGTCTACATAGAACCCATCAGAAGGGATTGCAGCGTCTTCTGTAAAAATGTAGATTATAGCAACATGAGTACAAAGGTACTCAGCAAGACTTACATCAGATCCTACATACATGCATAGTATCAAGAAGGGTTGGTGGAGTTATTGCAGCAAGCCAGCTTTCACTCTTGGCTAGACTATCCTACGATACTCCAACTTGAAATAGTTTTGCGCACACGAGTCCACTATTCACCACTTCAATACACTACCGAGGATCCACCTCCGTCTTCCTACGGAAGAGCCATCCTCGGCACTCACACTTATCTTGAGGCTTTTAGTAGTTTCCATTTACTTGTCTATGAACTTATAGGCAACCAAGTAGTCCTTTACCGCGGACGCGGCTATTCGAATAGATCATGTTAACCCTGCAGGGGTGTACTTCTTCACACACGCTCTCACCACTTATCGTTGCTTACACGACATGTACTCGGCAACCTTCAAGCGGAAGCCCAACGTGGGTGTCGGCCACGACCTACCTAATCACCTAAGCCTCCAGTCCAGGTTTATCGCCTATTCAGGTTCCATCCGCAGGGAGTCCGGCCGAGGTTTCCCATACGGCCCCGAACGATGTGAACAGGGTTCCCGAGATACCTAACGGGTATTCGGTACACCGTGCCACGTACCTACCGCATCACAGCCCACCCCTACGGTCAGCGCTGTCCACGGCCTCCAGTAGGCTACAAACACCAGAAACTACTTGCAACTCCTGGACGGAGAACTAGGGTGAATAAGAAGCCGAGAGGGTCCATTGGTTTCGGGCCCAATGCATGGTAGTAGCTGGTTCTTAAATCACACATACAGATCTCAGTGCTTAAGGTTGGCTTCAATGAAACAACCCACCATGTACTCCTACATGGCCTCTCATCGATACCTTTACCAAATCGTGTTCACCACACCACTCTCATTACCGACCTAATCATTTCACTCTAGCCCATCACCCAGATGAACCAGACCTGACACGACTCTAAGCATAGCAGGCATAGCAAGGTAGGAACAACACATACATATGGCTCAATCAACTCCTACACATGCTAGTGGGTTTCATCTAGTTACTGTGGCAATGACAGGTCATGCAGAGGAAATGGGTTCAACTACCGTAGCACACAGCAGTTTGAATCGTGTTGTCTTAATGCAGTAAAAGAGAGCGGGAGCGAGAACATGGGATTGTATCGATATGATCAAATGGTTGGTTGCTTGCCTGATGGTTTGATGCACGGATACGGTTCTTCGTTAGGGTAATCACGGTATTCCTCGGGGACAGATCCTGTCGCAAAGGACATCGATACACAAGCATCACCAAACAATGTGCAACAATATGATGCATGCATGAAACATGGCAATATGAGTGTGTTGGGCTAATGCAACTAAAGCCAGAAGAGTTTGAACAAATTTGAATCAAAGATTCAAATTCCAAATTCAATTATGGCCTTTTAAAGTGCCTTTTCTTGTTCTGATTAAAACATCAATTTAACTTGTTTGATCATGCATGAAAATAGTACAGATGGATAGATTGGATTTTTCTGATCATTTTTCATATATAACTTGTCCAATTTGGAGTTACAGAATAAAAGTTATGAATTTTTGAAGTTTAATTAATATTCTGGAATTTCCTGATTTAATTTAAATCCAGAAATTCAATTACTGCGTCAGCCTGACGTCGGTGTGACGTCAGCAGGTCAACGGAACAGGTCTGGGTCAAACCTGACAGTGGGTCCCGCATGTCAGGGTGATTATTTTAATTAAAACTTAATTAAAACTAAGCCTGTTTAATTAACAGGGCTGGGCCCCACCTGTCATTGACTCAGGGGAGTCAACCAGGGCCCACCCGTGGTCAAAGTCAGTGTCGGCTGCCGGCGTTTAGTCGCCGGCGAGCCCGACGCGGCGGCGGAAGTGATTTTGGTCGTTTCGGCCACCAAATGGACCGCGGAGGCCACCGGAGTGGAGCTGAGGACAACCCGCAGCTCTTGGCGGAGCCCGTTGGGGTCGGGGTGGCCGGAGTCGACGGCGGCGAGCTCGGCTGCGGCCGCCGGGGTTCGGTCGTGCACGGGAACAGAGCTGGAGCTCGAAGTCGAGCAAAGCGAGGCGCTAGGGATGCTCTACGGGGTTCTGTGAACTCGTTGGACTCGCCGGGGTGACCAAATGGTCACCGGAGCTGCGTCGACGGTGAGCTCGGCGACGGCGGAGGTTCGGCCGTGGTGGGGAGGAGGCTACGGTGAGGGAACGAGGGGGAGAAGAGGGGGAAACGGTGGCGTAGCTCACCGCGGTTGCAGTGGGCGTCGAAGCGGGCTCGGGGACGCGCTGGAGACGGCGAATTCGACGGCGACGGTGGTCGGAGCCCGAAGAGGGGAACAGCGACGTGGCGGCGATGCAGGGCTTCCGGGGAGCTGTGGAGCGGTGGGGAGGAAGAGGGAGTCGAGGCGGAGCTCCTGAGCTAGTCGGGGGAGCGAGGGGTGGTCGGAGACGGTGGCTAAGGCGAACGGCGGCGACGGTGGTGTTCGGCCGGGCGAGAGAGAGAGAGCGAGGGAGAGCCGGGGGAGAGTGAGAGAGAGCAGGGAGGAGGCGTGGCGTCGTCCAGGGACACCGAGACGAGGAGGGGAGGGCAGGCAGGCAGGGAGAGAGGTGGCGTGGCGCGGTGGCCGTGCGCGCGCGCCGGCCACACGCCTGGCCGACTGGCGCCAGGAGGACGACGGCGGTGGTGGGCTGGGCTGGCTAGCTGGGCCGGCCAGCTGGCTGGGCCGCACAGGTAAGTTTTCCCCCTTTTTTTCTATTTCTGTTTTATTTAATATATCTGCAACTTTGTTGAATTAAATAAAATACCTAGGCAACTCCAAAAATCACCAAACTACTCCTGGTCCATAGTTGGATTATTTCCAACATGAAACATTTCAGTTTGGAGATATTTGAGCATTTAAATATTTTATA
>NW_025231182.1:0-2175 GCF_018294505.1 Triticum aestivum
GACAACCACAACGACAACGACAACGACAACAACATCGACAACCACAACGACAACGACAACGACAACAACAACGTGTAGTGACCCAACCCGAATGGATCAAGTCTCTGTGGTTATGTGTCATCCCTGGATCGGTATGCTGACACACACAGTACTCAAAGGATTTATAACAGAGGTAAATCACATGTGAAAGTAACGTAAATACTATTACCTCAATCCAATAGCGGAAGCAACAAGGTTGTGGATTCCCATCAACACCAACGACAAAGTTGAGTGTAGAAATCGTAACCCTAACGTATCACTTACTCGTCGTCTGAAAGGTCTGCAACATGAAAAGTTGCAGCCCGAAAACGGGTCAGCACATGGAATATGCTGGCAATGTAACACATAGAGAGTAATGATAGAATAAGCTATACTACATGCATGTATGGCTGGTGGAAAAGCTCTAAGGTTACAGTTTTGCATAAAGCCAGTTTTTTCCTACTGCAAAAGAATAAATTTATTTAACTATCATGGTGGCTGTGAAACTTTGAGAATGGTTGACAGCATTCTCAATCCCAATTAAAAGTACTCATTAAAACCCAACAATATTAATTAGAGTAACATGTTGAGATTCACATGATATTCAAGTACTAGATACTCCAGATGTCCATAACCGGGGACACGGCTAATCATGATTAGTTTATACACTCTGCAGAGGTTTGTGCACTTTTCCCCACAAGACTCGATCACCTCCGTTTGGTTTCTCGCACTACATGGTGTTTGAGAAATGGATGACCGAGACACAGTCTTTCAGAAGCGCTTGCACCTTACGATGGGTGGACCGGTACACCTACATCCCCTACATCTGCTAGTCCACCACTATAAGAGTTCGCACGACTTAGTCAACTATGCCAGAGCCCATAATGGCTTGTGGCTGCACACGTAAGTTACTAGTATGAATTATCTTATGATCCCTTTGAGCCTGGGTGGCGGTCCATAGGAAAATCACACGGTACCCCGGGATTTCCAAAAAAAAAACAGGCAAGTCCTGGTACTCCAGGTGCCTCAATCCACCCAGATATGTATTTAAGTTGCCACCTTAGATAAACCTTTAATTAACAAACTCACATCTATCATGGATATCACTCACCCAATCCACATCTACTAGCATAGCATGGCATAATAAGCAAACGTAGAGTAACTCCCAAAGGTTTCATAAGTAAAAGAGGTAATAGGTACTACATCAATCTACTTCCCATCCCACAATTTAATTAGATCCTAATCATGCAATGTTTGAGGATTGATCTAATGCATAAAAACTGGGTATGAGAAAGTATGATCAAAGTGTTACTTGCCTGCAATGTAATGATGATGATTCGCACTTAAACTCTTGATAGATCTACTCGTCACACTCCGGTCAATCTATTGTAAGCAAACAATAATAACCACACAATAAGTACTCATCTAATGCAGAGGTAAAACTCGAACGAGAGAACGAACCAGAAAGTTCAAATTAAGAACTCTGGTTGCAAAGAAAGAACGAACCGAACAAACAACGGAAAACAAACGGCGGAAGAAAACAACTCGGTTCTAGCAAGTTGAAACTAGGTCAAAATTTTACAGTAGCAAAATATTGTTTAAGTTGATTAGACGGAACGGCGGTTTCAAAACGAAACTCCAGGCACTTGAATCACCTGATTCCGATAAACGAGCGAGAAGAAAGACTAGAACGAAGATCGGATCTAAGATCGCGATCGCGGAATAAATCCGACAAGAAGAAAAAGAAGAACGGTTAAACAAACGGACGTTCGTTAACCTAGAAGAATCCGGTGATCACGTTCGTTAGGACGAACGGTCCGGCGAACGGTCCAAAGGCAACTAAATCGGAAAAGAAAACGAATCTGATCTAGGGTTTCGGAGAAGAAAACCGAAACGAAAAACCGATCTTGAAAATGAAATAGAAGAGAAGAAAAGAATCGGAACGATTAGAAGAAAATGATCCGATGAAAAGAGATGCGGGGCAACCTTGGCGAGGGGCTCCGGCGAGGGGCTCCGGCGGCGTGGTGTAGGGTGGCGGCGGCGGCGCTAAGGCGGAGGCGAACGGTGTTGGGCGGCGACCGCGGTAGCGTGGGTGAGGGGCGGCGGCGGTGTAGGCAAGGCGCGGCGGCGCAAGACGGCGGCGGCGCGAGTGAGGCG
>NW_025231182.1:2675-9950 GCF_018294505.1 Triticum aestivum
CGGCGGGTGAGGGGCGCGGGGTGGGGCGCGGCTTGGGGAGGAGAGGGGGTTTTTATTTGATGATTTAGAGGGGGGGTGCTTGGGTATTTATATTGGGGAGGGGAGGGTTTTGCTTGGGGTAGGGGACAAGAAATAGAGTAGGATTAGGAAACAAGAGGAAAAGATCTAGAAATAGATACGGAATAAACGGAAGTAGTACTAGAGTCCTACTAGGACTAGGAAAGAAAGGAAGCGGGGGCTCCTGGCTTCCTGGTGCGCGCGCTAGCTATGGCCTTGGCCTCCTGGCCGGCCGGTGGCTTGGCGGCTTGGGCCTTTGGCCCAAGGCGCTGCGGCTCTCTCTTTTTTTTAAACGGTTCCGCGCGCAGAAAAGAAAACAAAAAGCAAACTAAACAGGCTCCAAAATTTTTAAAAGTAAATTTTCCCCGACTCCTAAAAATGAGTCGAAGAAAATGAACTTTTCGCCGGACCTAAAAAGCAATTTTTGAAAATATGCATTTTTCCCTATCCGAATAAAATGCAAATAAACTCCGGAAAAACAAAATTTGATCTATTTATTAAATCTTCATTTTTCCTATATTTTGGGAAAGTCATATTATTCCCTCTTTTATATTTTTGATAGCGGAAAAATTAATGAAGAATAAATAAATCAAATGATCCTTTTTTTTCAAATTCGAGAAAACTCTCAAATAAGAAAATAACGAAATCTCCAACTCTCTCCGAAGGTCCTTGAGTTGCGTGAAATTTCTAGGATCAACCAAAATGCAAGAAAATAAGATATGCATGATGATCTAATATTCCAAATTGAAAATAAATCCAAAAGAACTTTGAATTTAATTCTTTGAAACACCCAACTCATATTTCATATAATTTGAAGAAGTCATTTTATCTTCTCTCGTGAAAATCATTGAGTCGCATAAAGTTTCAGAATTGAAATATTTCCAAATGAAATTCACTTATTTTTCAAACACCTTTTCATTTTTAAATGGAAGAAGTCATGTTATCTTCGCTCAAGGGTTTTGTGTTTGAAAAGCATTTGAATTCATGGAGATCAGAAAGAAAATATGAAAGTTTGGGAAAGTCCTTTTATTCCCTCTCATTTAACTTTCAAAAGTTTCGAATTCAATCACTTTCAGACAATCAATCAAACAATCAGTCAAATCTATCTATTTATTATAACATTCCAAAATTTAGAATTTTGGGATGTTACAAACCTACCACCCTTAAAATGAATCTCGTCCTCGAGATTCGGAGAGGCTAGCAAGAAAAGGTTAGGGTTTGGGGGTCTCCTCAAAATCCATCAATCGTCTCCGGGGTCTAGGATGCTACCACCCTTAGAAACATCGTTACAGCTCCATCAATACTCATATACTCCATCCTTATTCTTGACAGTGTCGGTCTTCTCAAATCCTCGAGAAAATTCCTTCTCTGAGCTCTTCCGGTAGTGGCATAACCTTTTCCTCAATTCTTCTATCCTTTCATCTGGGCAAGGTTATTCCGAAACTGGGTCTTCTTAGCTGACGGTCTGGCGCCAAGACTAAACAACTATCGATATCTCATGGTGGTCAACAATTTGTGGTTTCTCCTGCAGGAAATGGGTCTGGGTTGATCCTCACCGTATAACCTACACTTGGCAAAGCTGCCTTGTACAAGGGAAAAAAATACCTATACCATTCTAAGGTTCAACAAGGTTTAATATCGTCGTCTCTCTACTATAGGCAAGTCACTCAGATTTACTATCCCATATAGCAAGGCGAATAATAAGAGTAAGTCGGTATGGTGATCAATCCATCCCGCACCCAAATCATTACCTTGTATACGGTTTAGCGAATCTCGCATTCTAGCACTCGGTCATCCTCACAAGCTTGCAGAACTTCTCTTGTCGACGAACCAAGTTCGGATAAATCCATAGATTCTGCAAGCCAAACAACCATCTATCGTTCCTTCACAACTCTCAGGTTTTGCGTAAATCCTATAAGATCGTCTGTCGACAAAAGTATATCTACTTCCAGGGTTTTTCCTTCAGCAAGAATGTGCTTGCTTCTTGGCAGGTCCTGGGGCCTGTGGGTTATGGCCCATCTCATTACTTGTAAACCTTGAACTTATCCTCTGGGCAACTAGTCATTATTCCAACTTCCTAGTATTCTTAAATCCATCCAATTGTATTGTCTTCCTTCCTTCTATTTGCACCAAACTAGGACCTGATTACTCATACTCATCATGGAATTTCCATTGATCCATATTTCCGACATCATACCTCCTTTATATCCAATAGTACTTCATCTCTTCATCCTCGTGGGGTATCGCTCATACCGAAAAAAAACTTATACTTATGACGTCCATATTCCACTTCGTGGAACATCATTATCCTTTCCGCGGTCAAGCGTCCTTACAGGGGAATATTGGCCATCTCTGCATGGCACTTCTTTAACTGGGAACCGTGACACCCATCCTGAACTCCTGACAGTCCTTCCGGTAACTCAAACTTGTATGCCATTTCTCTCATATGCTCCAAAACTCGGTATGGTCCTACAAATCTCGGGGCTAACTTTACCTTAACTCCAATTCGTTTAACTCCTCACAGAGGGGTCACACGAAGACATGCTTTGTCTCCAATTTCATAGACTACCTCCTTGCATTTTTAAGTCTGCATAACTCTTCTACTTGGACTGAGCTACCTTCAGTCTATCTCAAATCAACTTAACATTCTCTTCTGACTCCTTGATCACATTTGGTCCAAACAACTGACGCCTCCAACTTCATCCCACACACTCTTGGGGCATCGCACATATCGAGACAAAACCAATATTCATTTTGTCTGAAATCCACTCAGTGGAGTATCCTTATCTTTTCCAGGGGTCAATGGTCCTTACAGGGTACTACCACCCTTAAAATGCACAAATCTTCCATAGACCATATTTCTCATATCCTCAAAATGGCCAAAATTCTTCTTCATATAGTAACAACTCACAAAATCCAGGTCGGTACCAACCATTCTACTTTATTCATTCTCAAATGATTACAATCTCTCGCTCTTCCATTACATGTCTCAACTCAACACCCTAATATAAAAGAAAGTGTTCTCACTTCTACTACTCCATTACTTCTGTTGCAAACTCAACTATCTAGCACAAGTTTCCTTCTCCTTGGGGCATTCTCTGGCAAAGTGCCCTGCTCCATCACAACGGAAACTTATTACTTGTGACAAATATCGCGGTTTCCTTGTGATTATATAGCCTCCTGGGGTCCTTATCTTCCCTCTTGGGCAATCATTGAAGTAGTGCCCTGAATTTTTGCACCTGAAACATGTGATATGACTCAGGTTTTTTCTTTGTGGAAATTGGGTTGTTCCTAGAATCCAATCTACTTCTCTTTCTGGACTTTTCCATTCCAATCATGGCTTCTATTTCCAGTGGATCATACTCTACTTCCTCTATCGGGAATTCTACTAGATCTCCATTCAGACAATCTTGGGAGATGTGTCCTTCTTCTCCACATGAATAGCATGACTTGGTGTGGGCTTTAATTTTGTTTCCTTTGTGTGTGTCCTCAACATCTTCCTTCGTCACAGGTTATTCTAACATCTCCATGAGGGCTCCTTTCATTTCTTCGTCCTTCTGCTGGATGGTTCTTTGTACCAAGGGGTAAATGTGACAATGAGCAGGGTAGTGGGTAGTCCCTTCACACAAGAAACAAGTGATCTGCCTAGTTGGGCATTCTTTAGCTGGGTGACTTCCTTCACAATTAGGGCATTCATCCTTGTGTTCTTTATGGGTGTGTCCTATTTCTCCACAAGTCTTGCAGGCGCAAGGTTTCTTCATATCCTTTCCATAAGGCTTCAACTTCTGGGACACAAGCCGAGGCTTTAGCAAAGTCAACTTAAATTCTTTCTAAGTGGTTACTCCTTGCCATCCATTGATGGTTTGGTACATCCTCCACCAAGTAGCAGCACCTCTTTCAAAGCATTGAAGAGCATGCTGGGCCATATCCTTTCCGGCTATAGGGTTGTTCTCCATATGATCCTCCATGTTCTGTATCCATCGGTCTGTCTCCAATTGACTCATCGGTCCAGAAAATACAAGCTCATCTTCATTCATCCTCTATTAGGTCCATGGGTTTTGGGGTGAGATAAGAGAGAGGGAGAGGGATGCACACAATACAAACAAAAGTTTTGAAAAGACAGATTTTTATTGTGGCTGTCGGAAAACATCAAACAAATGACAGCTCACAATCGTCGCGTCTAACATAGGTATATAACAGGGGTTTGTTCTTCTAAGGTCAATGTCGTCAAACTCTTCAAGTCTTTGTTCATGCCTCCAATGGCTTCTTCCGATCATGCTTGTCTTCTCAAGTTCTTTTGCCAGATCAACTCTGTTAACGCGAAGTCTCTCGTGACATCCTTGAATATTCTGGAATTGCATTCCAAACTTCTAGGTTTCAACATCCTTGGCATGAGCCATGGTCATTCTGTCCTTCAGTTCCTGACAAATCTCCGGTATCTCGATGTTTTGCTCCTTCAGCTTGTCTACTTTCAGCTTCTGGGTCCGGAGTTCTTCACGAACTGCTTCCTTATCAAATACTGCTTCTTGTAGGTCCATCTTAACTTCTTGATGTAACACTCCAGATCCTGGTGATACACCGGCTAGGGTTAAAACTGCATCCTTAACTCAGCATGATGACAATAGCATCAGTGGGCGATGACATCACGGATAACCGTGTTTCTGTTCTTGTCATTGCCATGAGCTATCTTGCCAGTTGATATCTCCTGCCTTAGGGTTTCTTTGACAAATCCTTGAATTCTATGCTCTATGTTCCGGTCTTTCTTCAACACACCTTGATCTCGGGTATTGACAACTTCCATAGTCTGTCAAGTTCCATCAAGGTAGCAGTCCTAGGTCATACAAATCTGGGGATTCTTCAGAGACTTCAAAGTCTACTTGTCTTCGGTCTTCAATAGCTGTAGTTTCCATTATCATAATGTATGGTAAAATCCTCTTCATTCCGAATGGTCTTACTTGTCTGATATACTGTACTTCTTGGAGTGGTCTCATCAGTCGAATCCTCGAGTGGTCAAAAGGGAAAAGGGGTATGGTCTCACTAAAGGGAATTTTGAATAAACTCAGAAGAGAAGAGAGGTAAAATGTCTTTTTTTGAAAGGGAAAGTTGTAGAGAAAAGTTTTTGCTATGGGCTTGCCAGTTTCTAGGGTCACGTCCTACAGTCAACATGTGCTCTGATACCATCTTGTAGCGACCCGACCCGAATGGATCAAGTCTCTGTGCTTATGTGTCATCCCTGGATCGGTATGCTGACACACACAGTACTCGAAGGATTTATAACCGAGGTAAATCACATGTAAAAGTAACGTAAATACTATTACCTCAATCCAATAGCGGAAGCAACAAGGTTGTGGATTCCCATCAACACCAACGGCAAAGTTGAGTGTAGAAATCGTAACCCTAACGTATCACTTACTCGTCGTCTGAAAGGTCTGCAACATGAAAAGTTGCAGCCCGAAAATGGGTCAGCACATGGAATATGCTGGCAATGTAACACATAGAGAGTAATGATAGAATAAGCTATACTACAAGCATGTATGGCTGGTGGAAAAGCTCTAAGGTTACAGTTTTGCATAAAGCCAGTTTTTCCCTACTGCAAAGGAATAAATTTACTTAACTATCATGGTGGTTGTGAAACATTGAGAATGGTTGACAGCATTCTCAATCCCAATTAAAAGTACTCATTAAAACCCAACAATATTAATTAGAGTAACATGTTGAGATTCACATGATATTCAAGTACTAGATACTCAAGATGTCCATAACCGGGGACACGACTAATCATGATTAGTTTATACACTCTGCAGAGGTTTGTGCACTTTTCCCCACAAGACTCGATCGCCTCCGTTTGGTTTCTCGCACTACATGGTGTTTGAGAAACAGATGACCGAGACACAGTCTTTCAGAAGCGCTTGCACCTTACGATGGGTGGACCGGTACACCTACATCCCCTACATCTGCTAGTCCACCACTATAAGAGTTCGCACGACTTAGTCAACTATGTCAGAGCCCATAATGGCTTGTGGCTGCACACGTAAGTTACTAGTATGAATTATCTTATGATCCCTTTGAGCCTGGGTGGCGGTCCATAGGAAAATCACACGGTACCCCGGGATTTCCAAAAAAACAGGCAAGTCCTGGTACTCCAGGTGCCTCAATCCACCCAGATGTGTATTTAAGTTGCCACCTTAGATAAACCTTTAATTAACAAACTCACATCTGTCATGGATATCACTCACCCAGTCCGCGTGTACTAACATAGCATGGCATAATAAGCAAACATAGAGTAACTCTCAAAGGTTTCATAAGTAAAACAGGTAATAGGTACTACCTCAATCTACTTCCCATCCCACAATTTAATTAGATCATAATCATGCAATGTTTGAGGATTGATCTAATGCATAAAAACTGGGTATGAGAAAGTATGATCAAAGTGTTACTTGCCTGCAATGTAGATGAAGATGATTCACACTTAAACTCTTGATAGATCTACTCGTCACACTCCGGTCAATCTATCGTAAGCAAACAATAGTAACCACACAATAAGTACTCATCTAATGCACAGGTAAAACTCGAACGAGAGAACGAACCAGAAAGTTCAAATTAAGAACTCCGGTTGCAAAGAAAGAACGAACGGAACAAACGACGGAAAACAAACGGCGGAAGAAAACAACTTGGTTCTAGCAAGTTGAAACTAGGTCAAAATTTTACAGTAGCAAAAACTTGTTTAAGTTGATTAGATGGAATGGCGGTTTCGAAACGAAACTCCAGGCGCTTGAATCACCTGATTCCGATAAACGAGCGAGAAGAAAGACTAGAACGAAGATCGGATCTGAGATCGCGATCGCGGAATAAATCCGACGAGAAGAAAAAGAAGAACGGTTAAACGAACGGACGTTTGTTAACCTAGAAGAATCCGGTGATCACGTTCGTTAGGACGAACGGTCCAGCGAACGGTCCAAAGGCAACTAAATCGGAAAAGAAAACGAATCCGATCTAGGGTTTCGAAGAAGAAAACCGAAACGAAAAACCGATCTAGAAAACGAAATAGAAGAGAAGAAAAGAATTGGAACGATTAGAAGAAAACGATCCGATGAAAAGAGACGCGGGGCAACCTTGGCGAGGGGCTCCGGCGAGGGGCTCCGGCGGCGTGGCGTAGGGCGGCGGCGGCGGCGCTAAGGCGGCGGCGAACGGTGTTGGGCGGCGGCGGCGGTAGCGTGG
>NW_025231182.1:10487-11891 GCF_018294505.1 Triticum aestivum
GTGTGGGGTGGCGCGGTGGGTGAGGGGCGCGGGGTGGGGCGCGGCTTGGGAAGGAGAGGGGTTTTTTATTTGATGATTTAGAGGAGGGGTGCTTGGGTATTTATATTGGGGAAGGGAGGATTTTGCTTGGGATAGGGAACAAGAAATAGACTAGAATTAGGAAACAAGAGGAAAAGATCTAGAAATAGATACGGAATAAACGGAAGTAGTACTAGAGTCCTACTAGGACTAGGAAAGAAAGGAAGCGGCGGCTCCTGGCTCCCTGGTGCGCGCTAGCTATGGCCTTGGCCTCCTGCCCGGCCGGTGGCTTGGCGGCTTGGGCCTAGGCGCTGCGGCTCTCTTTTTTTTTAAACGGTTCCGCGCGCAGAAGAAAAACAAAAAGAAAACTAAACGGGCTTCAAAATTTTTAAAAGTAAATTTCCCCGACTCCAGAAAATGAGTCGAACAAAACGAATTTTTCTTCGGACATAAAAAGCAATTTTTGAAAATACGCATTTTTTTCTATCCGAACAAAATGCAAATAAACTCCAGAAAAAAAAATTTGATCTATTTATTAAATCTTCATTTTTCCTATATTTTGGGAAAGTCATATTATTCCCTCTCTTATATTTTTGATAGCGGAAAAATTAATGAAGAATAAGTAAATCAAATGATCCTTTTTTTTCAAATTCGAGAAAACTCTCAAATAAGAAAATAACGAAATCTCCAACTCTCTCCGAAGGTCCTTGAGTTGCGTGAAATTTCTAGGATCGACCAAAATGCAAGAAAATAAGATACGCATGATGATTTAATATTCCAAATTGAAAATAAATTCAAAAAAACTTTGAATTGAATTCTTTGAAACTCCCAACTCATATTTCATATAATTTGAAGAAGTCATTTTATCTTCTCTCGTGAAAATCATTCAGTCGCATAAAGTTTCAGAATTAAAATATTTCCAAATGAAATTCACTTATTTTTCAAACACTCTTTTCATTTTTAAATGGAAAAAGTCATGTTATCTTCGCTCAAGGGTTTTGTGTTTGAAAAGCATTTGAATTCATGGAGATCAAAAAGCAAATATGAAAGTTTGGGAAAGTCTTTTTATTGCCTCTCATTTAACTTTCAAAAGTTTCGAATTCACTCACTTTCAGACAATCAATCAAACAATCAGTCAAATCTATCTATTTATTATAACATTTCAAAATTTAGAATTTTGGGATGTTACACAACGACGACGACGACGATAACAACAACGACAACAACAACAACAACAACAACAACAACAACAACAACAACAACAACAACAACAACAACAACAACAACAACAACAAAAACAAAAACAACAACAACAACAACGACGACGACGACAACGACAACAATAACAACGACAACAACAACAACAATGACAACGACAACGACAAC
>NW_025231183.1:0-2622 GCF_018294505.1 Triticum aestivum
TATGAAGAAATGAAACGTATAACTGAGGGTATTCCAAAGTTTAATCTTGATAGAGTTCTTGATTTTGATCTAGAGAATATTTATATGTATTGTGCGGTGAATTGCATTGAAAATCCTTATATTGCCAACTACATAAAGAAAAGGAAACAAATAGAAGATGAAGAGAATACTAATGAAAGGGAAGAGACTTCCCAATATCCTCCTATTATCTCTTATGATGAATCAGGCAACGAGGAGGAGCCTCCTATTCAACCAATCTCATTAATAAGGAGCTCCAAAAAGAGGATTGAACCCACACACGATGTGGTAAAGAAGAAGAAAAGAAAAAGGAAGAGAGGTAAAAAGGTATCTCTCCCAAATAAAGTTGCTCCTATTATTGTTGTGCCTCATGAAAATGAAGATGATACACTTGATGATGATCTCGTTATGCCTATTGCTTGTTGTGATGATTATGATTGGGAAGATAATGATACTTCTTATGATCTTGAAAATCTTTTTGGCACATGCCTGGAAGAATATAATAATTGCTATACTATTGGTGCTATCCATGCTATTAATGATGAGAGTGATTATGCTTATGATACGAAAAGGCCCAAGCTTGGGGAAGCTATGTTTGATGAGGATGCCATATTTGAGAATATATTTGCTGCAATTAATGTCTGTCCCAAGCTTGGGGATTCTATGTTTAATAATGATGATATTTTTAGCCTTCTATGTTTTGATATGCAAAGTGATTATGATGAGAACAAAGTTGCTACTTATGATGATTATTGTGATGAAACTTATGCTATACAAAGTAGTGATGATTATATTTATAAAACTTGTCATGATTATGATTACCCCTTCTCTGAACATTACTCTTTTAATATGGAAACAATTTATAGTATTCGACTTTCCTATGATACTCCCACTATTCCGAATGAGAAGAATTTTGCCTATGTGGAGAGTAATAAATTTTCTATGCTTGTAGATCATGAAAAGAATGCTTTAGGTGCAGGTTATATTGTTGAATTCATTCATGATGCTACTGAAAATTATTAAGAGGGAGGAACATATGCTTGTAGGAATTGCAATAATATCAAGTTTCCTCTCTATGTGCTTAAAATTTTGAAGTTATGCTTGTTTTACCTTCCTATGCAAGTTGATTCTTGTCCCCACAAGTTTTTTTCTCACAAAATACCTATGCATAAGAAGTGGGTTAGACTTAAATGTGCTAGTCATATTCTTCATGATGCTCTCTTTATGTTACAATTCTTATCTTTTATGTGAGCATCATTGAAATCATCATGCCTAGCTAGGGGCGTTAAACGATAGCGCTTGTTGGGAGGCAACACAATTTTATTTTTGTTCCTTGACTTTTGTTCCTGTTTAGTAATAAATAATTCATATAGCCTCTGTTTAGATGTGGTTTTATGTGTTTAATTAGTGTTTGTGCCAAGTTAAACCTATTAGATCTTCTTGGAAGATAGTTATTTGATCTTGCTGTAATTTCCAGAATCTTTGCGCTCAGTGCCCGAATTGTCAAAAATCACCAGAACGTGATAAAATAGTGATTCCAATTTCTGCTTATCAACAAACAAATTGCCCAGGTCGTCTAATTTTGGTAGAAGTTTTTGGGTTCCATAAGTTTGCGTTAGTAACAGATTACTACAGACTGTTCTGTTTTTGACAGATTCTGTTTTGCGTGTGTTGTTTGCTTATTTTGATGAATCTATGGCTAGTAAAATAGTTTATAAACCATAGAGAAGTTGGAATACAGTAGGTTTAACGCCAATACAAATAAAGAACAAGTTCACTACAGTACCTTAAAGTAGTCTTTTGTTTTCTTTCTCTAACGGAGCTCACGAGATTTTTATTGAGTTTTGTGTTGTGAAGTTTTCAAGTTTTGGGTGAATTCTTTTGATGGATTATGGAACAAGGAGTGGCAAGAGCCTAAGCTTGGGGATGCCCATGGCATCCCCAAGATAATCCAAGGACACAAAAAAGTCAAAGCTTGGGGATGCCCCGGAAGGCATCCCCTCTTTCGTCCACTTCCATCGGTAATTTACTTGGAGCTATATTTTTATTCACCACATGATATGTGTTTTGCTTGGAGCGTCTTGTATTATTTGTGTATTTGCTTGTTAGTCTACCACAATCATCCTTTCTGTACACACCTTTTGAGAGATCCATGTATGAATTGAAATTTGTTAGAATACTCTATGTGCTTCACTTATATCTTTTGAGCTTGATAGTTTACTCTATGTGCTTCACTTATATCTTTTTGAGCGTGATAATTTTTGCTCTAGTGCTTCACTTAGATATTTTAGAGCACGATGGTGGTTTGTTTTAAAGAAACTTGATCTCTCATGCTTCACTTAGATTATTTTGAGAGTCGTTAATAGCATGGTAATTTGCTTAATGTTAATATACTTGGTATTCAAGATATGTGAAACTTTCTTTTTAGTGGGTTGAATACTAAGATAAGTTTGATGCTTGATAATTGTTTTGAGATATGGAGGTGATAATATCATAGTCGTGCTAGTTGAGTAGTTGTGAATTTGAGAAATACTTGTGTTGAAGTTAGCAAGTCCCGTAGCATGCACGTATGGTTAAAGTTGTGTAACAAATTTGAAGCATGAA
>NW_025231183.1:5304-11889 GCF_018294505.1 Triticum aestivum
TCTCTCTCTCTCTCTCGTGTTCTTGAGATGATACGATCTTGATGTATCGCGAGCTTTGCTATTATATTTGGATCCTATGATGTTTCTTCCCCCCTCTTCTCTCTTGTAATGAATCGAGTTTCCCCTTTGAAGTAATCTTATCGGATTGAGTCTTTAAAGACTTGAGAACACTTGATGTATGTCTTGCCGTGGATATCTGTGGTGACAATGGGATACCACGTCCCACTTGATGTACGTTTTGGTGACCAACTTGCGGGTTTCGTGACATTGGGAACCTATGCATAGGGGTTGGCACACGTTTTCGTCGTGATTCTCCGGTAGAAACTTTGGGGCACTCTTTGAGGTTCTTTGTGTTGGTTGAATAGATGAATTGAGATTGTGTGATGCATATCGTATAATCATGCCCACGGATACTTGAGGTGACATTGAAGTATCTAGGTGACATTAGGGTTTTGGTTGATTTGTATCTTAAGGTGTTATTCTAGTACGAACTCTAGGGCTGTTTGTGACACTTATAGGAATAGCCCAACGGATTGATTGGAAAGAATAACTTTGAGGTGGTTTCGTACCCTACCATAATCTCTTCGTTCGTTCTCCGCTATTAGTGACTTTGGAGTGACTCTTTGTTGCATGTTAAGGGATAATTTTATGATCCAATTATGTTAGTATTGTTGAGAGGACTTACACTAGTGAAAGTATGAACCCTAGGCCTTATTTCCTATCATTGCAATACCGTTTACGCTCACTTTTATCATTAGTTACCTTGCTGTTTTTATATTTTCAGATTACAAATACCTTTATCTACCATCCATATTGCACTTGTATCACCATCTCTTCGCCGAACTAGTGCACCTATACAATTTACCATTGTATTGGATGTGTTGGGGACACAAGATACTCTTTGTTATTTGGTTGCAGGGTTGCTTGAGAGAGACCATCTTCATCCTACGCCTCCTACGGATTGATAAACCTTAGGTCATCCACTTGAGGGAAATTTGCTACTGTCCTACAAACCTCTGCACTTGGAGGCCCAACAACGTCTACAAGAAGAAGGTTGTGTAGTAGACATCAGCCCATCATTGGAATATACAAGCCAAGTTCTATAATGAAAAATTCCCACTAGTATATGAAAGTGATAACATGAGAGACTCTCTACTATGAAGATCATGGTGCTACTTTGAAGCACAAGTGTGGGAAAAGGATAGTAACATTGTCCCTTCTCTCTTTTTCTCTCATTTTTTATTTTTTTTTATTTGGGAATTTTCTCTTTTTTTGGCCTCTTTTCTTTCTTTCTTTTTTATTTTTCGTCCGGAGTCTCATCCCGACTTGTGGGGGAATCATAGTCTCCATCATCCTTTCCTCACTGGGACAATGCTCTAATAATGATGATCATCACACTTTTATTTTTCTTACAACTCAACAATTACAACTCGATACTTAGAACAAAATATGACTCTATGTGAATGCCTCCGGCGGTGTACCGGGATATGCAATGATGCATGAGTGACAAGTATGAAAGAATTATGAACGGTGGCTTTGCCACAAATACCATGTCAACTACATGATCATGCTAAGCAATATGACAATGATGGAGTGTGTCATAAACGGAACGGTGGAAAGTTGCATGGCAATATATCTCGGAATGGCTATGGAATTGCCATAATAGGTAGGTATGGTGGCTGTTTTGAGGAAGGTATATGGTGGGTGTATGATACCGGCGAAAGGTGCGCAGTATTAAAGAGGCTAGCAAAGGTGGAAGGGTGAGAGTGCGTATAATCCATGGACTCGACATTAGTCATAAAGAACTCATATACTTATTGCAAAAATCTACAAGTTATCAAAGCAAAGTATTACGCGCATGCTCCTAGGGGGATAGATTGGTAGGAAAAGACCATCGCTCGTCCCCGACCGCCACTCATAAGGAAGATAATCAATAAATAAATCATGCTCCGACTTCATCACATAACGGTTCACCATACGTGCATGCTACGGGCATCGCAAGATTCAACACAACTATTTATCAAATTCACAACTACTCAACTAGCATGACTTTAATATCACCATCTCCATATCTCAAAACAATTATCAAGTATCAAACTTCTCATAGTATTCAACACACTCATAAGAGAGTTTTATTATTAATCTTGCATGCCAAGCATATTAGGATTTTAAGAATATTACCAAGCTATTAAGACTCTCAAAATAATCTAAGTGAAGCATGAGAGATCAATAGTTTCTATAAAACAAATCCACCACCGTGCTCTAAAAGATATAAGTGAAGCACTAGAGCAAAATTATATAACTCAAAAGATATAAGCGAAGCACATAGAGTATTCTAACAAATTCCAAATCATCTATGGCTCTCTCAAAAGGTGTGTACAGCAAGGATGATTGTGGTAAACTAACAATCAAACACTCAAATCTTACAAGACGCTCCAAGCAAAACACATATCATGTGGTAAATAAAAATATAGCTCCAAGTAAAGTTACCGATAGAAGTAGACGAAAGAGGGGATGCCTTCCGGGGCATCCCCAAGCTTTGGCTTTTAGGTGTCCTTATATTATCTTGGGGGTGCCATGGGAATCCCCAAGGTTAGGCTCTTGCCACTCCTTGTTCCATAATCCATCAAATCTTTACCCAAAACTTGAAAACTTCACAACACAAAACTTAAAGTAGAAAATCTCGTGAGCTCCGTTAGCGAAAGAAAACAAAAGACCACTTCAAGGTACTGTAATGAACTCATTATTTATTTATATGGGTGTTATACCTAATCTGTTCCAACTTATCTATGGTTTATAAACTATTTTACTAGCCATAGATTCATCAAAATAAGCAAACAACACACGAAAAACAGAATCTGTTAAAAACAGAACAATCTGTAGTAATCTGTAGCTAGCGCAAGATCTGGAACCCCAAAAATTCTAAAATAAATTGCTGGACGTGACGAATTTATCTATTAATCATCTGAAAAAATAATTAACTAAATAGCACTTTCCAAATAAAAATTACAGCAGTTCTCGTGAGCGCTAAAGTTTCTGTTTTTTACAGCAAGTTCAACAAGACTTTCCCCAAGTCTTCCCAACGGTTCTACTTTGCACAAACACTAATTAAACACAAAAAACACAACCAAAACAGAGGATAGATAATTTATTTATTACTAAACAGGAGCAAAAAGCAAGGAATAAAAATAAAATTGGGTTGCCTCCCAACAAGCGCTATCGTTTAACGCCCCTAGCTAGGCATAACAAGCAAGAATAGATCTAGGTATTGCCATCTTTGGTAGGCAATCCATAAGTGGCTCTCATAATAGATTCATAAGGTAATTTAATTTTCTTTCTAGGAAAGTGTTCCATGCCTTTCCTTAATGGAAATTGGAATCTAATATTTCCTTCCTTCATATCAATAATTGCACCAATCGTTCTAAGGAAAGGTCTACCAAGAATAATAGGACATGAAGGATTGCAATCTATGTCAAGAACAATAAAATCTACGGGCACATAATTCCTATTTGCAACAATAAGAACATCATTAATTCTTCCCATAGGTTTCTTAATAGTGGAATCCGCAAGGTGCAAGTTTAGAGAGCAATCATCAAAATCACGGAAACCTAACAAATCACACAAAGTCTTTGGAATCGTGGAAACACTAGCACCCAAATCACATAAAGCATAGCATTCATGATCTTTAATTTTAATCTTAATAGTTGGTTCCCACTCATCATAAAGTTTTCTAGGGATAGAAACTTCCAATTCAAGTTTTTCTTCATAAGATTGCATCAAGGCATCAACGATATGTTTAGTAAACGCTTTATTTTGACTATAAGCGTGAGGAGAATTTAGCACGGATTGCAACAAGGAAATACAATCGATCAAAGAGCAATTTTCATAGTTAAATTCCTTGAAATCCATAATAGTGGGTTTAGCAACATCTAGGGTTTTAATTTCTTCAATCCCACTTTTATCAAATTTAGCATCAAGATCAAAAGATTCAGAATTCTTGGAACGCCTTCTAGGTAAAGGTGGATCATATTCAGTCCCATCATTATCAAGATTCATATTGCAAAACAAAGATTTAATAGGGGACACATCAATAACTTTTAGATCTTCATCATTATTTTCATAGGAACTAGAAGAACATGCTTTTATAAAGGCGTCTTTCTTAGCACGCATCCTAGCGGTTCTTTGTTTGCACTCATCAATGGAAATTCTCATGGACTTGAGAGACTCATTGATATCATGCTTAGGTGGAATAGATCTAAGTTTCAAAGAATCAACATCAAGAGCAATTCTATCAACGTTCCTAGCCAAATCATCAATCTTAAGCAATTTTTCTTCAATCATAGCATTAAAATTCTTTTGCGAAGTAATAAATTCTTTAATATTAGAATCAAAATCAGAGGGAGTCTTATTATAATTTCCATAAGAATTGTTGTAGGAATTACCATAATTATTAGAGGGATTACTAGGATAAGGCCTAGGATTAAAATTTCCTCTATACGCGTTGTTACCAAAATTGTTCCTACCAACAAAATTCACATCCATAGATTCATTATTATTCTCAATCAAAGTAGACAAGGGCATATCATTAGGATCAGAAGAAACACTCTTATTAGCAAATAATTTCATAAGTTCATCCATCTTTCCACTCAAAACATTAATTTATTCTATCGCATGCACCTTATTATTAGTAGATCTTTCAGTATGCCATTGAGAATAATTAACCATAATATTATCTAGGAGTTTAGTAGTTTCTCCTAAAGTGATTTCCATAAAAGTGCCTCCGGCGGCCGAATTCAAAAGATTTCTAGAAGCAAAATTCAATCCGGCATAAATTTTTTGTATAATCATCCATAAATTTAAACCATGAGTAGGGCAATTACGTATCATTAATCTCATTCTCTCCCAAGATTGTGCAACATGTTCATGATCAAGTTGCTTAAAGTTCATAATATCGTTTCTAAGAGAGATGATCTTAGCAGGAGGAAAATACTTAGAGATAAAAGCATCTTTGCACTTATTCCATGAATCAATACTATTTTTAGGCAAAGACGAAAACCAAGCTCTAGCATGATCTCTAAGTGAAAAAGAAAATAGCTTTAATTTAACAATATCATTATCCACATAGTTCTTCTTTTGCATGTCACACAAATCAACGAAGCTATTTAGATGGGTAGCGACATCTTCACTAGGAAGGCCGGAGAACGAATATTTCATAACAAGATTCAGCAAAGCAGCATTAATTTCACAAGATTCAGCATCGGTAAGAGGAGCAATCGGAGTGTTAATAAAATCATTGTTGTTGGTATTGGTGAAGTCACACAATTTAGTATTATCTTGAGCCATCGTGACACACAAGCAAACAAAAAGCAAGCGGACAAAAAGAGGCAAAAAGAGAAAGAGAGGGAGGATAGAGAGAGAGGGCGAATAAAACGGCAAGGGTGAAGTGGGGGAGAGGAAAATAAGAGGCAAATGGCAAATAATGTAATGCAGGAGATAAGGGTATGTGATGGGTACTTGGTATGTTGACTTTTGTGAAGACCTCCCCGGCAACGACGCCAGAAATCCTTCTTGCTACCTCTTTTAGCACTGCGTTGGTTTTCCCCGAAGAGGAAGGGATGATGCAGCAAAGTAGCGTAAGTATTTTCCTCAGTTTTTGAGAACCAAGGTATCAATCCAGTAGGAGGCTACGTGCGAGTCCCTCGCACCTGCACAAAACAAATAAATCCTCGCAACCAACGCAAATAGGTGTTGTCAATCCCTATAGGGCCACTTACGAGAGTGAGATCTGATAGATATAATAAAGATAGTATTTTTGGTATTTTTATGATAAAGATGCAAAGTAAAATAAAGGCAAAGTAAATTGCAAATTAAATAACTAAGTAGTAGGAGATTGATATGATAAAGATAGACCGGGGGCCATAGGTTTCACTAGTGGCTTCTCTCGAGAGCATAAGTATTCTACGGTGGGTGAACAAATTACTGTTGAGCATTTGACAGAATTGAGCATAGTTATGAGAATATCTAGGTATGATCATGTATATAGGCATCACGTCCGACACAAGTAGACCGACTCCTGCCTGCATCTACTACTATTACTCCACTCATCGACCGCTATCCAGCATGCATCTAGAGTATTAAGTTAAAAACAGAGTAAGGCCTTAATCAAGATGACATGATGTAGAGGGATAGACTCATGCAATATGAAGAAAACCCCATCTTGTTATCCTCAATGGCAACAATACAATACGTGCCTTGCTGCCCTTACTGTCACCGGGAAAGGACACCGCAAGATTGAACCCAAAGCTAAGCACTTCTCCCATTGCAAGAAAGATCAATCTAGTAGGCCAAACCAAACTGATAATTCTAAGAGACTTGCAAAGATAACCAATCATACATAAAAGAATTCAGAGAAGATTCAAATATTATTCATAGATAGACTTGATCATAAACCCACAATTCATCGATCTCAACAAACACACCGCAAAAAGAAGATTACATCAAATAGATCTCCACAAGAGAGGGGGAGAACATTGTATTGAGATCCAAAAAGAGAGAAGAAGCCATCTAGCTACTAACTATGGACCC
>NW_025231184.1:0-792 GCF_018294505.1 Triticum aestivum
TGTCTATCTTAGGGTAACGCGAGTCGAGGTGGACGTCGTTGCGGTAGCGACGACGGACGCCGAGACGAGCATGTGACACGAATGCCACCCTGTCTATCTTGGGGTTACGCAAGTCGAGGCGGACGTCGTCGCGGTAGCGACCTTGGACGCCGAGACGAGCACGTGACACTAATGCCACCCTGTCTATCTTAGGGTAACGCGAGTCGAGGCGGACGTCGTCGCGGTAGCGACGACGGACGCCGAGACGAGCACGTGACACCACTGCCACCCTGTCTATCTGAGTGTAACGCGAGTCGAGGCGGATGTCTACACTGTAGCGACGACGGACGCCGAGACGAGCACATGGCACCACCGGCACCCTGTCTATCTTAGGGTAACGTGAGTCGAGGCAGACGTCGTCGCGGTAGCGACGATGGACGCCGAGACGAGCACGTGACATGAATGCCACCCTGTCTATCTTAGGCTAATGCGAGTCGAGTCGGACGTCCTCGAGGTAGCGACGACGGACGCCGAGACGAGCACGTGACACCAATGCCACCGTGTCTATCTTAGGGTTACGCGAGTCGAGGCGGACGTCGTCGTGGTAGCGACGACGGACGCCGAGACGAGCACGTGACACCACTGCCACCCTGTCTATCTGAGTGTAACGCGAGTCGAGGCGGATGTCTACACTGTAGCGACGACGGACGCCGAGACGAGCACATGGCACCACCGGCACCCTGTCTATCTTAGGGTAACGTGAGTCGAGGCGGACGTCGTCGCGGTAGCGACGATGGACGCCGAGACGAGCAC
>NW_025231184.1:846-1939 GCF_018294505.1 Triticum aestivum
CGAGTCGAGGCGGACGTTGTCGAGGTAGCGACAACGGACACCGAGACAAGCACGTGACACCAATGCCACCCTGTCTATATTAGGGTAACGCGAGTCGAGGCGGACGTCGTGGCTGTAGCGACGACGGACGCCGAGACGAGCACGTGGCACCACTGCCACCCTGTCTATCTTAGGGTAACGCGAGTCGGGGCGGACGTTGTTGCGGTAGCGACGACGGACGCCGAGACGAGCACGTGACACGAGTACCACCCTGTCTATCTTAGGGTAACGCGAGTCGAGGCGGACGACGTCGCGGTAGCGATGACGGACGCCGAGACGAGCACGTGACATGAGTGCCACCCTGTCTATCTTAGGGTTACCCGAGTCGAGGCGGACGTCCTCGCGGTAGCGACGACGGAAGCCGAGACGTGCACGTGACACCACTGCCACCCTGTCTATCTGAGGGTAACGCGAGTCGAGGCAGACGTCTACACTATAGCGACGACGGACGCCAAGACGAGCACCTGGCACCACCGCCACCCTGTCTATCTTAGGGTTACGTGAGTCGTGGCGGACATCGTCGCGGTAGCGACGACGGACGCCGAGACGAGCACGTGACACCAATGCTACCCTGTTTATCTTAGGTTAACGCGAGTCGGTGCGGACGTCGTCGCGGTAGCGACAGATGGACGCCGAGATGAGCACGTGACATGAATGCCACCCTGTCTATCTTAGGGTAATTCGGGTCGAGGCGGATGTCATCGCGGTAGCGACGACGGACACCGAGACGAGCACATGATACCAATGCCACCCTGTCTATCTTAGGGTTACGCAAGTCGAGGCGGACGTCGTCGCGGTAGCGACGCCGGACGCCGAGACGAGCACGTGACACCAATGACACCCTATCTATCTTAGGGTAACGCGAGTCGAGGCGGACGTCGTCGCGGTAGCGACGACGGACGCCGTGACGAGCACGTGACACGAATGCCACCCTGTCTATCTTGTAGTAACGCGAGTCGAGGCGGACGTCGTGACTGTAGCGACGACGGACGCCGAGACGAGCACGTGACACGAATGCCACCCTGTCTATCTTGTAGTAACGCGAGTCGAGGCG
>NW_025231184.1:5191-5620 GCF_018294505.1 Triticum aestivum
ACCCTGTCTATCTTAGGGTAACGCGAGTCGAGGCGGACGTCGTGGTTGTAGCAACGACGGACGCCTAGACGAGTACGTGGCACCACTGCCACCCTGTCTATCTTAGGGTAACGCGAGTCGAGGCGGACGTCGTTGCGGTAGCGACGACGGACGCCGAGACGAGCACGTGACACGAGTACCACCCTATCTATCTTAGGGTAACGCGAGTCGAGGCGGACGACGTCGCGGTAGCGACGACGGACGCCGAGACGAGCACGTGACACCAGTGCGACCCTGTCTATCTCAGGGTTACGCGAGTCGAGGCGGACGTCGTCGCGGTAGCGACGACGGACGCCGAGACGAGCACGTGACACCACTGCCACCCTGTCTATCTTAGGGTAATGCGAGTCGAGGCGGACGTCTACACTGTAGCGACGACGGACGCCGAGA
>NW_025231184.1:7180-7664 GCF_018294505.1 Triticum aestivum
CGAGTCGAGGCGGACGTTGTCGAGGTAGCGACAACGGACACCGAGACAAGCACGTGACACCAATGCCACCCTGTCTATATTAGGGTAACGCGAGTCGAGGCGGACGTCGTGGCTGTAGCGACGACGGACGCCGAGACGAGCACGTGGCACCACTGCCACCCTGTCTATCTTAGGGTAACGCGAGTCGGGGCGGACGTTGTTGCGGTAGCGACGACGGACGCCGAGACGAGCACGTGACACGAGTACCACCCCGTCTATCTTAGGGTAACGCGAGTCGAGGCGGACGACGTCGCGGTAGCGATGACGGACGCCGAGACGAGCACGTGACATGAGTGCCACCCTGTCTATCTTAGGGTTACCCGAGTCGAGGCGGATGTCCTCGCGGTAGCGACGACGGAAGCCGAGACGAGCACGTGACAACACTGCCACCCTGTCTATCTGAGGGTAACGCGAGTCGAGGCAGACGTCTACACTGTAGCGACGA
>NW_025231184.1:9889-11886 GCF_018294505.1 Triticum aestivum
ACCCTGTCTATCTTAGGGTAACGCGAGTCGAGGCGGACGTCGTGGTTGTAGCAACGACGGACGCCTAGACGAGTACGTGGCACCACTGCCACCCTGTCTATCTTAGGGTAACGCGAGTCGAGGCGGACGTCGTTGCGGTAGCGACGACGGACGCCGAGACGAGCACGTGACACGAGTACCACCCTATCTATCTTAGGGTAACGCGAGTCGAGGCGGACGACGTCGCGGTAGCGACGACGGACGCCGAGACGAGCACGTGACACCAGTGCGACCCTGTCTATCTCAGGGTTACGCGAGTCGAGGCGGACGTCGTCGCGGTAGCGACGACGGACGCCGAGACGAGCACGTGACACCACTGCCACCCTGTCTATCTTAGGGTAATGCGAGTCGAGGCGGACGTCTACACTGTAGCGACGACGGACGCCGAGATGAGCACGTGATCCCCCTGCCACCCTGTCTATATTAGGGTAACGCGAGTCGAGGCGGACGTCGTGGCTGTAGCGACGACGGACGCTGAGACGAGCACGTGGCACCACTGCCACCCTGTCTATCTTAGGGTAACGCGAGTCGAGGCGGACGTCGTTGCGGTAGCGACGACGGATGCCGAGACGAGCACGTGACACGAGTATCACCCTGTCTATCTTAGGGTAACGCGAGTCGAGGCGGACGTCGTCTCGGTAGCGACGATGGACGCCGAGATGAGAATGTGACACGAATGCCACCCTGTCTAATTTAGGGTAATGCGAGTCGAGGCGGACGTCGTCGGGGTAGCGACGACGGACGCCGAGACGAGCACGTGACACGAATCCCACCCTGTCTATCTTATGGTAACGCGAGTCGAGGCGGACGTCGTCGCGGTAGCGACAATGGACGCCGAGATGAGCATGTGACACGAATGCCACCCTGTCTATCTTAGGGTAATGCGAGTCGAGGCGGACGTCGTCGGGGTAGCGACGACGGACGCCGAGACGAGCACGTGACACCAATGCCACCGTGTCTATCTTAGGGTTACGCGAGTTGAGGCGGACGTCGTCGTGGTAGCTACGACGGACACCGAGACGAGCACGTGACACCAATGCCACCGTGTCTATCTTAGGGTAACGCGAGTCTAGCCGGACATCGTGGTTGTAGCGACGACGGACGCCCAGACGAGCAAGTGGCACCACTGCCACCCTGTCTATCTTAGGGTAACGCGAGTCGAGGCGGACGTCGTCTCGGTAGCGACGACGGACGCCGAGACGAGCACGTGACACGAATGCCACCCTGTCTATCTTAGGGTTACGCGAGTCGAGGCGGACGTCGTCGAGGTAGCGACGACGGACGACGAGACGAGCACGTGACACCAATGCCACCCAGTCTATATTAGGGTTACGTGAGTCGAGGCGGACGTCGTCGCGGTAGCGACAGATGGACGCCGAGATGAGCACGTGACATGAATGCCACCCTGTCTATCTTAGGGTAATTCGAGTCGAGGCGAACGTCATCGCGGTAGCGACGACGGACACCGAGACGAGCACATGACACCAATGCCACCCGATCTATCTTAGGGTAATTCGAGTCGAGGCGGACGTCGTCGCGGTAGCGACGCCGGACGCCGAGACGAGCACGTGACACCAATGCCACCCTGTCTATCTTAGGGTAACGCGAGTGGAGGCGGACGTCGTGACTGTAGCGACGACGGACGCCGAGATTAGCACGTGGCACCACCGCCACCCTGTCTATCTTAGGGTAACGCGAGTCGAGGCGGACGTCGTCGCGGTAGCGACGACGGACGCCGAGACGAGCACGTGACACGAATGCCACCTTGTCTATCTTAGGGTAACGCGAGTCGAGGCGGACGTTGTCGAGGTAGCGACCATGGACACAGAAACGAGCACGTGACACCAATGCCACCATGACTATCTTAGGGTTACGAGAGTCGAGGCGGACGTCGTCGTGGTGGCGACGACGGACGCCGAGACGAGCACGTGACACGAGTACCACCCTGTCTATCTTAG
>NW_025231185.1:0-11884 GCF_018294505.1 Triticum aestivum
GTTGTTGTTGTTGTTGTTGTTGTTGTTGTTGTTGTTGTTGTTGTTGTTGTTGTTGTTGTTGTTGTTGTTGTGGTTGTTATAGAGGTGCGATAGGTGCAACCGGTGGCGGTGGTGGAAGATGCGCTAGCAATTCATTAAACTTGTTATCGAGCTTTGTTTTGAACGTCTTATCAATGCCATATATCTTCTCCATGGCCTCTTCAAATCTGTTTAGCACAACTTGCACCCATCCACTCATCATTTGGTGAAATTTATCATGCAACTCCTTATTCATCATGTTCTCCCAGTCAGTCTCGTCGGCTTGTGATCCTGCCATGCTTAGCAGCAATAGAAACACACAAGAATATGATCCTATAGACTACTAACAAGAGGTGTGGTGGGTGTCACAAATCCGTCAAGAAAATCTCAAATTCTTACCAGTTTTTACCCAACAGCAGGCGGTGATCGACAACCGTTGTAGTCAAAACTCTCAAAGCTTGGATAGAGCGATTACCAGGGAGAGTCAAACGCACGACGTAGATGTATGTCGAGCTGGGAAGGCTTATAATATGGTAGCAAAAAGGGTCAGCAATAATCAATTCAGAGATGCAAAGTTAAATAAATGCTCAAGGACGGTACTCTGCTGGTCCTAGGCTAGACCGTGTTAGAGACGCGAGCCTAGAACACTAACAAAATCACGACGCTGCACGTAAACAAGGGTGGAGCATGCTCTGAATTGTTTTTCTTTATTTGCACTTTTTTCGTCTTTTTTATTTTTTTTTGGCTCGGCAACAATTTTTTTTCGAAAAAGTCTAAAAATGGTCTAAAAACTGTCTAGCCAGAATTTTCCAGACTTGGTCACGACTCAAAATGGACTAAAAATGGTCTAAATTTTTTAGTTTGGAACTATTTTTCTACTGCGGGTAGCACGGAAGTTGGGGAGTCCGACTTGGTCACGACTCGAAGTATGACGTGATCTCGAAACCGAAAACAAAGCAACAAATACTGGATTCGGACTAGGACTGGTGGCGGAGATGAATCTGGTGGAAACTCGGACTAGTGGCGGATATATGTAGGGCGGTGGAACAAGGACTGGTGGCGAATCTGTGATGGAGGTGGACTCGGTTTATCGTGATGACGGTGAATATGTGGTATATGACAGCGGTGATGACGATTGTGATATATGGCAGCGGTGATGACGATGGTGGTATATGGCAGCGGTGACAATGATGGTAGTATATGGCAGCGGTGACGATGATGATGAAGTGGCGGCGTGACAACTTGTGAACAGAACTCGAAACTCTAAACGACTAGACACTAAGACCAGCAACTAGACACGACGATGCAACCGCAAATTCAACAAAGCAAAACTCTAAAAATATTATGCAAAGGCTCAGATTGGTTCAAATATGATGACCTAACCCTAATTTTTTGGCTTTTTCATGGACTATAGGTATGAAGAACAGGCTTGACCTAAACAACGAAAAACTATAAAATCTCACCGAGCAACCTGGAAATCTGATACCACTTGGTAGAGGCGAGGGTGTCCCGATGTTTCGATGAGATGGTGGACCGTTTTCTGTGGGAGTCAACCTTGACGATCCGACTACGAACGTGTGAGACGTCGCGCCTTAGCAATCACTAAACCAACTTCCGAAGGGTTATTGACCATGTCGGGGCACGATCAACCTAACCACGAGGGTCTGTTTCCTATGAGCAAATGAAGAACAAGCAAGAAACTGAGATTGCAATATGGATATTGCGAATATAAGATGAAAGCTTTATTGATCAAGGTGGGGATCTGTGACGTCTTGGTCTGGTCGTTGAACACAAACGAAGTACGCGAAGTTGTAGCTATGGCGAACTTTTAATCTAAACAAAACCCAAAGTCTAAACGATGCCCTAAGGGATGTATATAAGGAGAGAGGGGGAATTTCATAGCCTTGGAGGAGGGGTCCGAAACCAACCCTAACTCTTGTGTCCCCACACATACAGACTCTAAAGATAGCCTATACTTAAGTATTTCAAAAATACATGGGCCTAGCCCAATAATAAGGTGACGCAACACCTAGAATAACCTCTGGACGAAATTTATGAAGTGGCATCTTGTATATTTCATCCAAGGCTTCATGCACTCATTATGGTGGCTTCAAAGTCCTGGAATCATCACTTGTAACTCCGTTCTTTTTACCCTTGCGCATGTCATCATCTCCATGCTTGAACTTTCTCCAAGGTTCATCTTTCTTATCGAAGCAAGGCCCTTCATTTGTAAGCAAAACAAATGTATCAAATTTAGGCAACATCATATTCTCATGAACATTAGAACCGTTACCAAGAAACGAAAGTACCTGATTATTCAATTGGCGTGCGCGAGCTCTAGTAATTGGTCCAGTATGTATAGCAGCAAGGGTTGTGGGTGTAACAATGGTATTGATGTCCTCATCAAAGGCTAAGCGTGTGCGGAAGCAAAGGAAGCAGAAGGAAGAAGAGCCAGCTGCTACAGCGGCCGGACATCCGGCCCCAGCCCGGACGTCCGGTCCAGCCCGGACATCCGGCCCTTGCCCCATGAATCCGGCATCGGCTATCCACAGAACACCAGAAAGGACCAGCGCAACCCGCACATCCGGACACCACCCCGGACATCCGGCTCCTCCCGAAGTCCCGGACATCCAGCACCTGCCCCGGAAATCCGGCCCCTCCATCACCGAATGCAACTGGAAGACTCAGGCCAGCACGGACATCCGACCTCCCATCCTGGATATCTGGCCTCCCAGCCCGGACATCCGGCCCGTCGCGAAGCCCCGGACATCCGGCGCCTATCTGCGCATATATAGACACCCTCCTCACTTACCCCTTCGTGGGCTAACACTATATATAGACACCCTCCTCCTCCTAGTTAGGGTTAGCATTGGTTTAGCTCATATGTGAGATAGAGCTTTGCTCATCCATTACGGATCTACTCCACGAGAGAGACCGCGGCCCCTCTACGGAGAAGATCCCCTTGGATTCAAGACCCCCTCTTGGGTGGCCCCATCAAGGCCTCCTCACGAAGAAGACCGGTTACCATTTGTATCATCCTTTGTTGGATTCGGATCATGTATCTCTTTGTGTTTTGAGGATCTAGCATATGTGTGACCTAATGTCATTGGTTTGAGTGATTCTCTCGTGTTTTCCCTCGTGTTTCCCCTCGTGTTCTTCGTGTTATTCATTGGGATCCGCTCCTTGTGTGAAAGATCGGCCATCTAGGGTTACATCCTACATCATCTTGGATCAGAGCAAGGTTGATCACGAATTTGGAGCCACTACCCCCCTTGTTTTCTAGCCTTATTTTGTTGATTTCGTTCTATATTCGAAAATCCTCACCAAAATAGCCCCAAATTCTTTTTTGTGATTTGTTGGTTTGATGAGGTTTTGTTGGATTTGATCCATGGATTTGCTTGGTTTCGATTGAATCTAGCATATCCCCAAGTTTCCCCACCTTCCATCCACGAAATCTCACCAATTTTGCCCTTGAAATCATCAATTTACGCCCCCAATTCAAAAATTTCCGCCCCAAACGAGATATCGAATAGTCGGGCCGGACATCCGGCTCCTGAAGCACAAAATCCGCATGGTTCTGGACATCAACCCCTGGATATCCAGCCCCCAATCCCGGATGTCCGGCCCCTGGCATTTCAGCCTTCCGTGTTTCACCGTTTTAACCATAACTAATTCATCCGGAGTCCGTTTTTGATGTTCTTTAGCTCGTTTTGAAGCTCCTGACAGCCCACTTCCCACAAAAATACTGCCATCACCATTTGACTCCACCAAATGTATGGAATTTTGGCATCTTTTCCTAGGGCTTCCACCATAACTTCCACAAAACCACCATAGCCTTCCGCAACCTAACCCATTTTGTTCCTTATAGCATTTGTGGTTGCTTGAGTAGTGATTCGAGTCTCCTAAGGTGTTATGGCTACTTAGGGACGATTTCTTCTTCATCAACCACCACCATAACTCCCGCATAGCATTGCCCCCCATACACTTCTGCCAACCGAATTTAACCTAATTTTGTTTTTGTTGAGAGTTGTGTCTCCTAAGGTGTTTCCGCTACTTAGGGACCCTGCTTCCAACTCCGACACCATGTATAGTCCACCACCTTACCCTCCACTTCTGCATTGCGTCTCAAAACCCATTATTGCATTTCAGCAATCTCATTGCACTTCCGCAACCACCACTACATTACCGCTACCACCATTTGACATTTGACGTTTGAGATTTTGAGTTCGCGGTTTTTTCGTTTCCTAAGGTGTTTCGGCTACTTAGGGACGAGTCTCCATCATCTTGGTATCTCCATCAAGATCTCCACCACTCATCATCACCATGGACGGTAACCTCCATATCATCTTGGTATCGTGGTATCCCTCCATTGTATATTCTCCTTGCCATTGCATTCTGATGTAGGGTGGAACCCTATGTGGCCGATCTTTCACGAAAGGAGCAGTTCCCGCAAAGAACACGAAGAACACGAGGGAAAACATGAGAGAATCACTCAAACCAACAAGAACAATCACACATGTGCTAGATCCTCGAAACACAAAGAGAGACACATGATCCAAAGTCAACAAAGGACGATACAAGAGGTAACCGGTTCTTCTCCACGAGGAGGTCTTGAATCCACGAGGGGATCTTCCCGTGAGGGGTCTTGAATCCAAGGTGGATCTTCTCCGTAGAGGCCATGGTCTCTCTCGTGGAGTAGATCCGTATGGATGAGCGAGGCTCTATCTCACAAATGAGCTATCACAACGCTAACCCTCAAATGGAGGAGGGGGAGGAGTATATATAGTCTAAGCCACGAAGGGGTAAGTGAGGGGCAAAGGGGTACACATGCCTCGGCCCAAGTCACGCGCACAGGCATGGTCCAGATGATCCGGATGGTGGTCCGGATGATCCGGGCGTCATCCGGATGTTCCGGGTCCTCATCCGGATGATCTGGCTCCATCGAGGGGATTTTGCACGCTTCAGGCGCCGTCGCTGCGAGATTGCCTGGATCGTCCGGATGGGGGTCCGGAACATCCGGGCTTGGTCTGAATCGTCCGACTGGGGGTCCGGATCATCTGGGCAAGCTCTGTCTTGCCCGTTCTTCTTCTTCCTTCTCCTCTTCCATTCTTGGCCTTGGTCCTTTGGTTCTCCATGGTCAACGCGGATGTACCTAGGTATATGCAAGGTCCATGTATGAGGTAGTAGCCATGCCTCAAATGTGGAAAGTGACGGTTCGAAGAGGAGTGAGTTCACCTTGTGTCCAATGGTGTATGGTTCAGGTCTCATCGTATGTCCTCTTGGGGCTTGGAGGGTAGTCGGAGTGTACATCGGGATGAACGTGGGATGCTCCGCATCATCTCCCCCCCCCCTTGGGAAAGATCCGACCTCGGATCGTGATCCTCATCACCATGGAAATGGTTGTCGTGGACGGACTTGTAGTTGGACGGAGTTGAAGGCATGGCACAATCCAAGTACTCCAAGGTGTCTCCGGTATGTGGTACAGGCAAAATGAGAAAACACAAACTACACTTGGAAATACAATGGTTAGCGCACACAAAGTATCCATCATAGAAGAATGAGTCTGTCTGGCAAGATTGCTCGTGACAAAGCGCATGAAGCTTATCAATATGATATGGAATTATATGCAAAGAATTCATGGGAGCAAAAGCATTCATTGTGCACACAAATGTGTTGTGAATATGATCAATGCAACCACGGTGCAAAATGATGTTATAGTGAGACGGCTTATCAGTAG
Organism: Triticum aestivum; assembly: GCF_018294505.1. Taxonomy (NCBI): domain Eukaryota; kingdom Viridiplantae; phylum Streptophyta; class Magnoliopsida; order Poales; family Poaceae; genus Triticum; species Triticum aestivum. Next base: position 5,756 of record NW_025231185.1, read on the forward strand.
CATGAATATGGCAATGGATGCTTAATATGAATAAGTTATCATGCAATTCATGGTAGACAATATGATCATGATGTATGAATATGCCATCAAGAAAGATAACAACAAATTTGCTAAGAAAGTGCACAAGCTCATATATCAGGGATGACATGGGAATAAAAGATGCCAGAAGACAATCATAATGTGAGTCAATCCATGCATAAGATGCAAATTTGTCATGTTTATGATATGTCCATCGAGCATGACATGTGTGAGCACAATATTTGAGGGTCGAAAGTGCATCCAATAAGTCCGAGCGCTCCTCAATGTGAATGTCCATAGAGCCAATCGTCAATGTCGCTCCTCCGTTCACGAGATGTATCATGTAGACAACAAGAAGGAAACAACAATGAAAGAGTGACCCATCCAATATGCGTATGTGAGGATGGCTCAAAGGGAAGGAGTTCACCTTTATGAGAATGTCAAAAATGTTGGTGTCGTGCATCGTGTATGCCTTCACATGACCAAGTTGTCTCGTGATGGTACCACCTTGTGAATCCTTCAAAATGAAAGAACATGACAAACACTTGGAAAAACAAATGAGGTTAGCAGAAATGCAAGACCATTCATTCGTGTGGTAAGATACCCAACAAGTGTATGCATCATGCTCATCATAAGAAAGGACAAGGGAGCATTTCATAGTATGGTGGCATATGATGCGAGAACAACCAAATACAATAGGCTCAATCAAATAAGCATGCATCCTAAGTAATATGTCCAAGTCTCCATGATCAATAAGCATAGCGAGTTGGCACTCAATGGATATGAGGGATGCCACTAATGGAGACAAGAGACAATGATCAAGATAAATCATGTGAGAGGCATGGACATATATGTCATCAACCCAAGAAAGCGAGTAAGAATGGAACATGGGTGATGCGACAAAGCAAGCAATCATAGTGATCAAGTCAAGCAAGCTAGTAGTGCGAAGATGCAACATACTAGAAGGAATCATGTCAAGCATGTCATGTGTGCAAATTGTGGTCATGAATAATGCACAAGACATATCACAAGCATGAAGGAAAGATATGAGCAAAGTATCATCAATGTATTAGCAAGAGGCCATATGTAAATAGCAATAGGGCATCATGACTCTCCCAACACAACAAGCATCAATAGCATGAGGCGCAAAGAAATAATGGCAATAGCTACAAGGATCTCTACCAAGCATGCAAATACACATAGAAGTAGCATAATGGTGAATCATATGTAAGTGCAAGCAAGGGTCACAATTGCATGGCAAAATCATGTAAAGAGGCATAACATGCAAAGTGAACACGATATAATGGGCATAATGTGACAAATGGTAAATAGCCCATAGCTGTGTGAGAGCCAAGTGAGAGAGATGCATGTAGTCGTTGCGCGAAGAGAATGGTCGTAAAGTCCACGGGATCCCAAATCGTCGTTGCTCTCAAGAGCTTGTTTCGTCAACTCTTGGGATTGATAGGTTGATGAGTATACATGAGTACCTACACAAGACAAAGACAAAGGAAAAATTGTGTGTGCGTGGTATATGTACACGTCATCTATCATGATGCGCACGTGCAAGTGTCGGTTAGCACAAACTAGCCAATGCTCAAATAAATGAGATGCGTGATATAGAAATATGTCATCCATCATGATAGGTTTGTTGGTATGTATAGTATAATGGAGACTCAAATTATGTAATGCATCACGATAAATATGTAGAGCATTGTTATTGGTGGAATGCATATGGTGCAAGAAATTATGGGAATCATGCAAAGTATGGAATGCATCAAAATCTCCTAATATGTATGAGGAAACTATGGGGGTCTCCTCATGATCATTAGTACAAACATCACATGGAGAATGTTGACAACATCCAAAACAAAGCATATTTGGAACAATGTGATCATTGCATGGCATAGTAGATGAATTGCGCAAATCATGTAAAGGAAGCATGGAAATATCATCACATGAAAAACAAAAGCCAATGACCATCATCGCGTCATCTATGCCATAAGTGCCAATGGGATTTATTTTAATGGGGCATGCATAGTCACTATGTTGAGATTGAAATGATGCAATATGGGAGATCTCATTCATAGCATATGACAAGTTCAATGGATTGTCAAACATGATGTGACCAATAGAATTTTCACATGATACCCTATGGAGCATAGCATCGCAACTAGGCAACTCAACATGCTCATCATCATATTCATCATAAATAGGTAAGTCATGACATGAAGAAGTCGCACTAGAATGAAGCATGGGAATAGGTGTGTCAACATCATGCAAGCAATCATTGGTGGGATAGTCCGCTAGTGGGACAAGAGAAGCACCATCACCTATGTTACCTTTGGAGCATCGCTCATGTGTTTTAGGTGAGGTGGCGACGAACATGTCGTGATCATCTTCATCTTGATGGAACCATGTGGGGGTGCATCATCGTCCACCATGGCCATCATCATCTCCATTGGAGGTATGGACTCATCGAGGATAGGCATGTCGTCATGTAGGAGACCTAGCACCAAAGAAGAAAACACACTCGGAGTAGAGGTTAAGTCGTTAGAAATCATAGTGGCCTCACATGCCGTGTCAACTACCTCACTCACTATGTGTTTTGGCTCACTCAGTCCCGATATGATGCTCACACTCATATGGTTGGTGGAGTCAGTCAAATGGCTCTCAACCTCACATAGGATGTGTGGCATGCTCTCAAGTGTGGGGCTAGTGGTGGTCACACTCATCCTCTCATAGGAAATGCACTCACAGTCATATATGGTGGAGTCACTCATCTCACTCATGGGGTGGTGGCTCTTCTCACATGGCAATTGGGGCATCTCGTCACGTGTCGGTGTCGGAGAGATGTTGGTGCAAATGTCTCCATGCTCAATCATGTCGTAGTCGTAGCCATGGATGAACGCCGAAGATAGCACATCATCACTCTCCTCTAAGACCAAAGAGAAGGTCTCATGTGCGGTCTCGTAGCTTGACTTGGAGTATGAGTCCAATATGGGTGATGTCTTCATGTTGTTGAAGAGGTTCGTGCTCGTCGCCGTGGTCGAAGGGGATGGCCCTTGCTCGACCTTCTTGTCGCCGTCTTGTTGTAGGAGGCCCATATGATGTGGCACCTCGTAGCTCGTCTCCATGACCGAAGGGAAATTCCCATGCTTGGCCATCTTGCTTGAGGGCCTTCCGAAGATGGAAGTGTCGCCCTCGCTCGTAGGTGGTCGCCTTGTTGTTGAAGATGTTGATGTAGGTGAACTCACGGGAAGTAGGTGAATATGTCGTACGTACAAAGGCGAATATGCCTTGATAGCACTTTGTGATGATGCAGTAGCTCAGTCTTGGTGGTGGTAGTAGCCATAGCTCCGTCTTGGTGGTGCTCGTCTCGCGGTCTTCTCTTTTTCTCATGAAGCTTGGACTTGGCATGAAGTATGGCTTGTTGGGACTTGTGCATTTGCGCTTGTGGACCATCTTCATGATGTTGGTGTCATTGTCGCCCTTGAGCTCGTAGTATATGTTGTTCGTCGTCATCGTGCACATGTTGCTTGGAGGTGACTTGCCCTTCATGACGATGTTGACGATGGTCGCCATGGGGATGTGGACGTGGACGACTTGCGCTTGCATCTTGTTTGCGCTCCAAAGACTTGTGACTTGAATGTCGCTGCCTTGAGGATGATGAAGCGGAAGAATGGTTGATCAACAAGGTGTGAATCTCCCCCATCCTTGCATCTTGCTCCTCCTTGTGCGTGGAAAGCTTGTTGTCGATGTAGTCCCTTTTCCTTGCTTCGGAGTGATGAATGTCGATGGATATGTTCTCGATGCGCTCTCGCAATCTTGATTGTGCGCCTTGCATTTGCCGTTGTAAATCGAATATGGACGCTTTGGTGATGTAGTTGTTCGCGCCATCGTTGTTGTTGAAGACCGGAGATGAAATGCCTTGCCTATCCATCACAAGACTCGAGCAAATATGAGTGGGAGAAAGAGAAGAACTTATACCAAATGTACCTTGACCAAAGTTGAAGATAAATTAATGATCACTCAATGATGTAACAAGGAAATATCACAATTGGTACCGTTTCTCGTTGATTTCTCACACCTACACAAATAAGGCTTATGGTGGAGCTCGGTGAGCATAGTGTCACAAAAATTTGATGCAAAATGTTAGCAAGAGTCAATAATGTTGAAAGAGATTCACAAATTCGCAAGTGAAACAAGTAGACCAATAGCAATATGTGGCACACGGAAACACACACATGGATAGATAAATGGGGTCGTGGAACCAAGGAATGAGCACAAAATGTGGAATCCACGGAAAACACTCGTGTTGTGCAACTCAAGAGAGACGCTAGCACGATTGTTCAATAGGCGGATACGACACTTGTGCACAACCTATGATATGCAAAATGTTTCAACTTCTATCCCAATTATGCTATATATGTATGATGTTCCGGTGATATGATGCAAGATGATCAGATATGACAATATTATATGCAATGTGGTATGATGCTATGGCACTTGCTTACAAGCTTCTTTGCTCTCTCTATCTTTTTGCATAAAAGCTTATTGTGTTTTTTTGATATGGACACAATGCACAAACCAAGATAGCAATAATGTAAATGCGGGAACAAACTTGTTGCACAAAAGATGATATGATGGTACCAATAAGATATGGTATGTATGTAGTGGATGGTGTAGATCACTAATGTGCGCAAGTAATGTTGCCGACAGTACTCAAATAGCTAGTCTCGACAGGCAAGTGACACAAAACGGGCTAGGAGTTATCAATGCAATGGCAAGGGAATATACAATGGAGGGATACCACGATACCAAGATGATATGGAGGTTACCGTCCTTGGCGATCATGAGTGGCGGTGATCTTGATGGAGATACCGAGATGATGGAGACTCGTCCCTAATTGCCAAAACACCTTAGGAAACGGAAAACCCACAAAATCAAAATATCAAATGTCAAATGTCAAATGGGTAATGGGATGTGGTGGTGGTGTTGCGGAAGCTCAATGGAATTGCGGAATGGCAAAGATGGGTTGTGGAGTATGCAATCCGGAAATGGAGGGTTAGGTGGTGGACTATACACGGTGTCGGTGTTGGAAGCATGGTCTCTAAGTAGCCGAAACACCTTAGGAGACACAACTCACAACACAAACAAATTTGGGTTAAGTTGGGGTGGTGGAAGTGTATGGTGGGCAAGCCTATGCGAAAGTTATGGTGGTGGTAGTGGTTGATGAAGAAGCAACCATCCCTAAGTAGCCTAAACACCTTAGGAGACTCAAATCACAACTCAAGCAACCACATATGCAATGGGGATCAAAATTGGTTAGGTTACGGAACTCGGTGGTGGTTATGCGGAGGTTGTGGTGAAAGCCCTAGGCAAAGATGCCAAAGTTCCAAAAATTTGATGGAGTCAAATATTGGTGGTAGTATTTTTGTTGGAAGCGGGATGTCAAGAGCTTCAAAACAAGCTAAAGATCTTTAAAAACGGACTCAGTATAAATTAGTTATGGCCGAAAGAAGAATTCAGCCCTGTCAGTTTCAGGGTTACCCGGACATCCGGGAGTAGGTCCGGATGAACCGGGTTCGTTAACCGGATTTCCGTCGTCTGGGGTGCCCGGACATCCGGGAGATGGTCCAGCTGATTCGGGTGGATCCAGATGATCCGGGAGTACTTCCGGATGATCTGGGCAGGTCAAACTGCTCGGGATTTCTTCTCGGGGACGAATTTTTGGATGGAAAATGGATGATTTTCGGGGCAAAATTAAGGAGATTCCGTGGATGAAAGGTGAGGAAACTTGGGGAGATGCAAGATCCACTCAAAACCAAGCAAATCCATGGATCAAAATCAGAAAAACATCATCAAAACTCACAAATCACAAAAAAATTGAGGGCTATTTTTGTGGGGATTTTTGAATTTAGGACGAAGTCAACAAAACTAGGCTAGAAAACAAAGAAGGGAGGCTCCGAAATCATGATCATCGAATTCAAGTTGAGTAACAAGCATGCATAAGCGGGAAAGGGCATCCGCCACAACATTTTCCTTACCTTTGATGTACTTGATGACATAAGGAAAAGACTCAATGAATTCACTCCATTTAGCGTGATGCTT